>NW_020225190.1:486360-619043 GCF_003070985.1 Temnothorax curvispinosus | reverse complement strand
CTCTCTCTCTCTCTCTCTCTCTCTCTCTCTCTCTCTCTCTCTCTCTCGCTCTTTCTTCTTGGTCTCGTCCCATCCTTCTTCTTTACGCCAGCTTCTTCTCCGTCTTTTTCTCTCTTACGAACCGCAGGCGCTATCTTACCGATCTAAAATTACCCTAGAAACGATGAACGCCGTTTTCCTTCTCTTTCTCTCCTTCTCTATTTCTCTTCCTCTAGGTCTTCTCCTACCGCTTTTCTTCCTGCGGCTTTCAACGCACATGCCGTCTTCCGCCATGGACGTAGCTTGTCTCTCTGAGGTGAGCGACTTATTCCTGAGCGCGATCGCTTAAATCAGGTTTATAGATCGGTATTTAAACATACGGTAGATACTATCGAAGTGTGGTTGTTGATCAGTTCGATGACAGATTATGAGTCGACCGGCAATCGGAGAACGGTTTATAGGTACGAAGAACGAGGAAGATGGTTTTGAAGACAAAGTGGAGCAGTGAGATTGAAATCAGCTTGCGGTGTCTTCCACTATTTATTTTTAAAGTTTTCTTTGCATCAACGAAGTTAACAGTGCAGTGATGTAAAGGGAAGTTAGAGTATTAAGGCGCAAGTAACGAAGTTTATTAAATGTAGAAAATAGAATAAGCTTACAGAAGTAAAAACTAATAAATTACTTTCTTGGATATTAAGTGATACCGTAATCTTTATGGCAGAAAAGTAGATTAATAATTTTAAATTTAATTTTACTTGATTTAGCAATTATGTTCCTATTAAATTAACATTAATTCTAATCCGATTTTAAGGTAAAGCAATCAACTTTTGAGTTTATTCACATATTCCTTATGCAGAAGATTAAATTACAATGATCAAGATCGGTCCGTCAGCGAATCGCTTTTTCGTGTGCGCGGTTCGCGACGGTAGCCGCCCTTTTTTTAATGGCCTCCGCAATTTTATACGTTAAAGTATCGTAAATGTCGCGGCTGACTTATGGTTATAAAAGATGCGGAAAGGCACGCACGCTATGCAAACTCCCGCTGCGCGTTTCACGCACCATAAACTTATGAATGACCGGGGGACAATTCGCCCAATTCGCAAACGTTTATCTTCGACTATGTCGCGGATTTTATTAACGATCCAATGATCTAATCAATCTTTGGTACTGTTCCAGACTCGAATAATGAAAATATATGTACGTTCCAATTTTAAAGACGAAACGCTGCGGTGGCCTGTAGTTTGTTTATGTTTCCTTTATATGCGTTCACGTTTACTGCAACGGTCGATCGTGCAACAGCATTTGATTACGTACAAATTGCGAGATCATAGATAGACAACGTGATAAATTATTATTGTTGAAGTCTGAGAAACATGTAAAAAATTATGCATTTTCTAAATATTAATTCTGTCGCATCGCAGTTACCACTGTTAAAACTGTAGTCTTTATTTCATACAGCGATCATTTTCACTTCACCAAACGGTCCGAGAAAAATACATCAATTCTCAATCCAAAGGCATGCATGCATGCAGATGCGGGTTTTGTTTTATATGCAGTTTGCGTTATTTCCGTGATTCGCATCGCGTCGCATGGAGAGGCTCGCAGAGGCGATTCCCGCGATTGCGGTTCTGCGCTTCGGACTTCTATACCTGGCCCGGGCCGACACTGCGTTTTCCACGTTTGGCTAAATAAAATACCACGGGCTCTCCAAAAAGAGATTCAAGATCGCTCGACCGTTTGGCTAGAGTTTGCGCGGTGATCTCGATTTAGGCGCGTGACATATTTCCACGCATCCTCTGGCTACACGTATCTGAACGCACCTGTCGCACCTCCTCCCTCCGTTCTTCTGTCCTGGTCTCCCACTACGGTAGAATCTAAATATCGTATCTCCGGCCGAGGAGGATTCACTCCGACTGCGATTCGCGCGCATATCCGCGTGTTACTGCGCGGCCTACATCCGAGGCTAAATCCATGGAGACTCCGACTCAGTGACGAATGGATCATCTGCGTGGATTTCCGCGCGATCGCGCAAGAAAATAAGCGAGCTATCCCGTCTCGTTGTTGCGACTTATTCTTATATGCGACTTATTAACTATATATATAGTTAATATAATTCTATGCTAGGAGATGAAAATATCGCTTTACATAGGTTTTTTCTTTTCTTGAGAAAATTTTGAGTTAAGTTAAAAAGTGCAATTATTTTAAATTTAAGACATATTTTTTCAGTATTAAGAATTTCCTATGTATATATCATTAATTTCCTTTTTTATCTAAAAATTAATTACGGTAAGCATACTTACGTGGTACAAATTTTTCATTCTATGTTATTTATCGTGATATTATTAAAACAGTAAGTAATAAATTAAATTTATTACTAGTAGATTTAATAATTATAAAAAAGAAGATGGAGGATTATATAAAAGAGATACGATTATAATTTTGAGCAAAATTAAATATATTTATAAACGGTAAAATTAAATACATGTACGGCCGTATTTTCTAAATTGCAACCAATATCGCTTTGAGAAATAAACATACCTATCTAATTTCGTCTTATTTTCAAGCGCATTGATCTTCCTGCCATTTGAGCGCGCGCCAAACGGAATGACTCGTGGCAAAAATTCCAGGCATTTCCGCGCGATTGGCAAAGATTTTCGCGATGAAAAAAGAAAGAGGAGAAAAATCACGTTGAAAACCTAGAGACCGTGGCTCTCATCGTGACGTGCAACAAAGTTGCACGAAGTTTGATCGAGTGCGCCGGTCTTCCGCAACGCGGTGGCCGATGAAATTTCCATTATTACACGTTCAAGTACCCGCCAACGATGTACATCGTCGCGATAAGCGCGCGCGGATGATAATTACTTCACAAGCGGGGAAATCAGAGAAGTTTACTCCGCTCGGGCATGGAGTGTGCCGATGTTACTACCGTCGGGAGTACTCGCGGGTTGTAACTTATGCGTATTTCCATAGGGCCGCGAACTTCAGCGGTACCCCGAAGTTCCGCTAACCTTGCCTTATAGAATCAAGAAAGCAACCTTAGCGCAGCTTAATCAACTCGCGTACGCAACCGGCTTTAGCCGAGAAGAATACAAACTTGAATTTTTTATAATAACTTTCATTAAATAATGAAATATTTCTCTTTAATTTTTTATATAGCACTATGGATACGGGTAAATTAAAAATTCCACAAATAAATAATCTATAAAATTATATTTCTAACTTTCATGAAAAATCACAAATAAATAAAATTGATTATACATTAGAGAAAATTGATAATTTAAAATAAAAATAAAATATTTAATATTGATACATTTCTGAATGTGTATTTATAATAATTGTTGCAAACCGTTAAGTATTAATGGTATAACGATTATTTTGTTATTTTTTCTATTCTATCAATTTCATGCAAAATACTCAACAGTGTTAAGACTTAAAAATCTACCTACTTCGCATCTATTTATTTTACGTTTTTAACTGGACATTTTGTGCTCGTAAATGTGCGATTCTAATCGAGATTGTCAGGAAATGGTCAAGGGTCTCGTCATTTAGTCTGCGTTAACCCGAGATACGTCTGTACTTTATAGTGAGTTAATTTCGTCGTGCGTCGAAACACGATTTTGATGAGCCCTTTCGAGGAGCATTTAATTTCCTCGTGACTCTCCCTGACCGAATAGAGAAACGTTGCTTTACGAGCCGACGATTTATCGCGTGCATGTATACGAGACGACATGTGAGACCTATCGGGTGTTCCTGCGGCAAAGGAGGAAGGAAAGTCCGCGATAGCCCAGCCGGTTATTCGTCGGACATTGGATGTCGTTAAAGTCGTTGCCGTCAATGTGGTCTCCGCGTAAAAGCGGCTTTTCCCCCTTTGCTTTTACGACCATCGTCCCGTTCACTGGGGGGTACCGTGAACGAACAAATTGGTTACACGAAGCGGTGGATTATTTTCGCAATGGCTACTTACGTTTAATTTTATTTTTACGAAGTTTCGTTACTTAAGAGCGTATGACGCGCTCGATATGGCAGTGCAACGATCGCATTTGCCATTTCAAGCGCGAGACACATCGTCTCAGATTAATCGTAAACTGTATTATCGTCATCTTATAAAACTTTACGAATTATTTTTAGATACTTCGAGCATCATACTTACAAAATTAAATCTATTTGTGTAATTATAATAATTTTTGCTTTCTTCTTTATTGTATGTACATCATTCGCCGGCACATTCTATTTTTTCTATTATATATCTCTATATTCTATTATCTATTTTCACATTATATCTCTATTCACGTTATATCTCGGAGAAACAATATTTTCCACAAACACAACAATGAGTCATGCCCGTACGCTCGTGCATATTCATACAAGCATATTTTTGCATCGTTAATTAAATTTCAACGCGTGCGCATACGAAACAAAGGGCCCTCATTGAGCGTTCTTGCCGACGATTGCTCCTGTTTGCGCGATCGTGGAGGTCCGCCAACAATAACGCATAATTTTTACGAGGGCGGAGAAAACGATTAGCGGGAAGAGAGGACGGTCGGGGATGCGAAAAATTTCATATTCGACGTCAGCGTGGAAAATGCATATGCATACGTGCGGCATATATTTCTGCCTGCATCGCGTATATTTGTGCGCGTGCCACGCGCGCGCCTAAATAGGAGACCCCATCCCGGCAGTCCTTCCCGTCCTCGTCCCGGCCGTACATTGTGCCCCACCCCTCGCTCCATCCCCTTGTGCCGTTTCCTCTCCTCGCACCTCGCGGAGCCGAGCTTTTAATTAACCCGTTTGTTTGTCCGCAGGTTGGTATTCTTGAATTGTGCGGCTCTACGTGCGCCGGAAGTATCCCGAGACCACCAACGCGTATTCCGCGACGTGTAAGTATGGTACTTTTGTGTGTGTCGGTGTTTGGGGTCGACAAAATTGCATTTTCCTTCATCGCACTCGATTCTTCTGCCGCCGTTTTGTCAGTTCCGCCATTTGCGCTACACCCAAAGTATATTGTTACTATATTTTTTTGTAGCGCATTTGGCAAATTTTTATTCACAAATTACATGAGAAGCTTAATTCTGGCTCTTGATAGGTCAAAAAATATTATTATATCCTTCGTATCTGTAATGTAATAATTATATTAATGAGTGAAGTATATCAATATTCACTTTGGTATTTGCATTACATGTATATAAAAGTAAAGTTTAGACTTTTTTGATACACAAAAAAAATAATAAGCTTCTCATATAATTATCGTATTATTAACACGCTTCGATATATTGACGCTTGTTCTTTGCGTCTTTTACGATTATTATATTGCTATAACTCTAAGAATCTTACATGAGATTTAAAACATATCTAGATGAAGATATATGCGTTTTATAAATAATTTGTACAGTACAAAGCTAGTATTGTTGATGAATATAGATCCCGTAAAGTTTCGTGGTTTATCTACTTTTGAGTTTTACGATATCAGTCGTTCTCTCGTGTACATATGGCTTTACCACGCTTCGAACCTTTCTTAACTCCGTAAATGCCCCGGGGATTTCGAGAGGATCAAAGAAGCCGTAAATCGACGACCAAGTAGCTCGAATCCTCTCTATCTAGAACCTTTGCGAACCTCGACAGTAGTGATGTCCTATCGACATATCTTCCGACACTGTTTCTCGATCGACGTTTCGCGAACGTCGCCCTGTCTCTCTCGCAAAATTTAAAATGACATTTCTCTGAATTCATGACGTAATTCCAATCCATAGGCATGAATTCTATAGAAGAAATGTTCGGATAAACTTAATTATATTCTCGTCGAAATGATATCCAGCCTTTAAATTGAATATGTCGATATATTCTACAATATAAATTTTTTTTAAATATTTTTTCCTATTCAGAGCTATATGCATGTGAATATTAAAATGGTGAATTCTAATAAGCTTATGTATAACTTTTATATGAACAGTTAATAAATTTGTCGTAGGGTATCGTACTCCAGAATAATGGGCATAACTTTTCTCGCTCGGGGGGCGCGACGCGGAGTTAATTATAAATTTCATATATCGCGTACAAACTCAACAATTTTAAAGTCAAACTCGAAATTATCCTGGAACGAGCGGGTAATGTATGACACGGCAAACAGAAAAGTGGGAGGGAGAGGGAGGAGGAGAGAAAGCGCAACCAGGTTACAACCAGGCCACGTATAGAAACGAACTATGCGTGCGGATCTAATTTACGCAGACGCAAGTACGCAAGCAACGCTTTCAAAGTAAATTGCATTTCCCTTTGTCGGGCCCGTATCGCCTGCTCCTCGCTGCGGCGCGTCACTATGCACAATACGCGAAAATCAGCACACCATACACGCACACGTACACACGCAGAACTACAAAAAACGAAGGAAAGAGAGAGCGAAAGGGAGAAAAAATGGGCGGGTAGGAGGGAGGGAAAGCGACGGGGCTCGTTAAGAGCCCATGAAAACTGTATGGAAAATAAATTGCATGGTCAGCGAGAGTATAGTTGTGAGAGAATTACTCGCGCTATGGCTTTTGCGCAATATGCGTCCGTCGTGCACATATAGAAACACAGTGTTCGCCTATACGTCGGGCAGATTCATCGAGTTAATTAAACTTTGAGGTAATACGCGCCATTCCCGGTAATTTTTTTTTGTTTTAGTTGATACCCTCTCTCCATAACCTCGGGCAATAGGATATAACGTCGCGCACGGGAGATATTAAACCGCAATTTAATTGCCAGCTAATTCTTATTCGGCGGAAACAATATACTGTCTGCTGTAGGCACGATAAAAAATAAAACGTTTTAACATTTTTAACGGAAGAGAGGTCGTGAATATTTATTTCGCAATTATTTGACTATTAATATTGTAATAATATAGATAATCCACATTTATATGCACGCGCGAGATTTTATTTAATATTAAAAAGAACACATGATTTTTTAAATCTTCTTGTGTTTAGTTAGTATATACATTTTTATTTCTAGCTTTCATAAATCTTGGATGATTTGTGACTTGTACTCATAATTATATTTAAAATTTATTTATAAAAGTTTGTATGACAAAAAGAATTTTTTATTTGCGAGGAAATGATTTCAACATTCTAACGATCACATGTGCTATTAGCTCGTCGTAACAATACCTACCTCGCAAGCGCAAATAACGATAGTCGTAAATTTGTATCAGATCGCAGTGATCGCGCCGAAGCGGAGTTTCCCTTTTTCCATTGAAATGATTGATCGAAATTCATATCTCGTCTTTTAGCTTTGTCGATTCGCTCGCCACGTTCGCCGGATGTATCCGCATTTATTTATGAAGGCACAGGCATTTTTACGTAGGTGCTCTTTTTTTATCGTTCTGAGTCGATATGCGCAGAGTCGCGGACTCTCGCTGGTTGATCGTATTTCAAAGCTCGTTAAATCGCGTTAACGGTTGGCACACTGGATGCACGCCAGCAGGATGCGTTTATACCGTATAAGATTCTAAACGACCCTATACATTTCACTTTGGCCATTTATCGTCTGTAAAATAGGCTAGTTCGGCGCCAGACAGCGCGAAACGTCAGGTTTCATTGCGGAAGCTTGTTTCGCGTTTTAGTTTCATATCACATCAAACTAAACGTGAGATAAAATGAAGGCAAAATAGTGATAGATATACCTACTTTTAAGTACATGCTCGTAAAATTATATATTCCTCTTTATTATAGCATTCCTGTATGGTTGTACAAAAAGGAAAAATCTAAAATCTTATAACAAAGTAATTGGATTAACATTTTTTGTCTTAATCTCGGTCTTAACAAGTAATTATTTAATCTGAAATATGAAATAACGATTACTTTATTTAAAGCGACAACAATTTATACTTAGTTTTTCACACACCCTGGCTTTTTCAAACTTTTAAAGTAACGTTAAGAGAATAATCTGATATTAATATTTAACACACATTGTATCTTGGAATTTCTATTTGACAAAATGACTTTATAATAATTTCTCATATTATAAACATTTATCCTTGCGATTTTATAAACTGATACTGCTAGTTATACAATGATATGTTGTAAAACATCGCGTTTATACTATTGCTGTGGAAAGTAATGATTGATTTTCCGAGGAAATTGTGAAACTTACCCAGCAGCCGTTGACACGATTGTGGCGTCATGAAGGAAGCATCTTCATTAATAAAACTTGTTTTCGTTGAGGTCGCGCTGATCCATCCATCATTCATTAAATTACACGCCGTCGCAGTTTGTCTCGCGCAAAATCATAATGTCGCATAATTAAAGTGAAATTATGTGATCGAAAGAATGAGGAAAGTTTTCGATATTTACTTATACGCATGGAAATGCTATTTCCGCCAATTTATTAGGCGAAGAAGATGGATTATTGGATAAATTATGTTATCTCGCACTCTCTCTTTCTTTCTCTGTCCACGAAGTTTCACTTGCATACATATATTTGTTTGTATGGTGATCAATCAAAATTCATTAATTAATTTCATTATTTGTCACTAGACTTACATAAACTACAGGAGAAGGAATTTGATATGATTACTTTTCCCGCAGATTGTTTTCCCAAATTAATCAATTATTATATCAATATTAATCAATATTACGTGCATGCATGCGCATACGTTCGTGCGTTGCCTATATATTCGTAATTTTACATTACTTTCGACGCATGCTCGCTAATCTGATAGGAGCTTGCACCACATTCGGATCTTTATAAGCCGAACGGTCGCGCCTAACTCCGAGAATGGCGAAACGGACGATTACATCGCGTGACTCGATGCGCCAGGTCAGATTACACGTGGCAAAGAGAGCTCAGCTCCGGCTTTTGCTATACCTTCGCTGATCCTAAATCCTGTTGGCCCTTGTCAACCGGAGTTCAAGAACTCTGAAAGCGACGTGGGCGGCCTCGAGGCCGCCGTATCTCCACCCACCTTTCTATCCCTCCTTTACGGGCGCGAGATATATATTTCGAGGATATAGCCGCGTATGGAGGCAGCTGAGTTTGGCCGTAAATCGACCATGCAAAATTATTGTCCTCACACCTCCTTCCCTGCTCTGAAATTCGGATGCGCCGATGAAGAATCGCGTTTGCCACATCGGCGCGCCACCCCATTCGTTCGTTTACACCTGGGGATCTGCAGCTCCCGTTAAATGTTTTCACATGTCGATTCAATCATCATTATATATATATTTCCATTGGTTTCGCTGAGTTCACGTTACTTTAATTCTATTTGTTGATATTTAGGATTAATGCCGATAAAATAAGATAAATAGAAAATTAATTGTTTACTGCATACATGATTAATTGATTAAGATTTATAGGATGCCAATGATATCACAATTAGAAACATTTATCCTCACACATAATCAAAAATATTTGATTAAATATTTCTTAATTTAATTTTTGCTATTAATTTACGATATTTATATATGTAAATGGTCATTCTTGTTGTGTATTTACGGATTTTAAAACACATAAATTTTTTATACATTCTTTCATTATTCAATCACCGTGAATGATCGTCGGGTGTGATAGCCGATAAAAACTTTGTCCGTCTACAATATAACGACGTATTATTTAATATCTTCTTAAAAGGAGTGGATGGTGCACGAGAGTGCGCCAAATTACCTTTTTATCGTCCTCGGTTTCTGCCCGAGCGCGCGGCTTTATATAGCAGTTAGTGCTATTAAGGAAATGCGCTTAGAGCGTTTCGAACATCTGCGTCTTCATCATTAATCCTCTCTCCTACGTCGACTCGTCTCATTGCCTCCCGAAACAGATAGACCGAGTTCCCCCGTTGCCTCCCTTTTATCTTGTCTTTCGCTCTGCAGTTACGGCAATTTTGCTTCGTCGCGTTTCATAAACATCCACCCCCTTCTCTTGCCCGCGGCTCGTTTGTGCTACAAATTGCTCTAAGAAGATTTCGTTGGGCGACGCTTTTGATAGACGCTCAGATCGTGATTTACGTTCCTTGCTCTATACTCACTTTGGAATTCGCGAGGCTGCTCTGCGCGCGGCTTAATCCTAAATTTTACAAAAGTATAGTAAGCGCAGAAATTACACTTATAATAAAGAATATAAAGGAAATATACCTAATTACTAATTACTTAAATGAGACAGAGAATAATTGGAACTTTTACTTCTTCTAATGCGATTTTCCTATGGTACATTATTCATACACTGAGAGAAATAATTAATTAAAAAAAAAAAATTTTGTTGATTTAATAAAACCGGAAGATTGTATGTTGCCAAGCAAAATTGTTTTGTTGATTCAACAAAATTTTTCCCTCAGTGTAAAATAGAAGATAATTAACAAAGCTATAACTAAAAGTAATATTTCATTATATTAAAAAATTATACTTATTTGTGCTATACCTATTTATCTTATTTATTATTTATCTTCCAGATTATATGTTAATTTTCGCATTTATTTCTATAGATTTAAATTGTGCGCTCTTGATTTGCGATTATATATGGTATAACAATTCAGTCATCATTACGACTATAAATAGGTATACAAATAACCCAACAGCCATACTGCGACACATCGAATTCTTTCGTAGTAACGACATTTGCCCAGAGAAGCCTACCCTCTTTTCTTTAATCAACCGACCCGACTGGTAGGGCAATTACTCCTCTGTCGTCGCACACGCGCGTGTAATCGTCACACGAGCACATTGGCTAACTGGTTTCTCGGTCTCAGAGCGCAACCGAGGGAGATCGCGAGAATTAACTCGGCGGGCAAGCGAAGGGAGTGGATGTTCAATGGCGCGATCTTCGCTGCGTAACGAGCGGAGTGGCAGATGGCTTGGAAAATGTAGGATTACGGAACTAGCGAAACTATCGAATTACCAGAGCCGGCGCGCCACGGGGCCGGGAACGAAGAAACGAATTGGTAGGTGCCGTTCACCATCCTCTTCTACCGAAAACGCCGCCGAGCAATCGCGGCAATCTCGAATTTTGCCCGTACTGCGAGCGGAAAACGTGATAAAGATAACGTCTGTTATCGCCGGCGGGATCGTTGTTGTTACGAACGAGAGTTGTGTACTCTCCGTGAAAATCTGAGTCGGTGGTGAATCCGGCTGTTAGCTTTCATGATCGTCGCTGCAGAACGCTCGCCGGTGAACACGTGCAAACCTAAATCGTTATGAGTTCGTAGCTCGCGGGTCTCGTCGAACTTTATCGCGTTATAGGAAAAACGGAAGTCGATACCTTATGTTTTGAAGCTTCGAAAGGTAAAAATAGGATAAAAGGTAATCAAAGTCAACATTTTATATTTTGTAAATTTTGTGCAATTGATTGGCATTTATTGATCAACTCTCAGTTCATCGCATTACAGAAAGCACGATATGCTCCTCTTAGAGTTAATATTGCATTCGTAGTGGATATGCGATATGAACGAGAGATACGCGCGATCACTATTAATCACATCGAATACAGCGGAGTATCCTGCGCTAGCTGATTTCGAAGCCACCGACGAAATCCCGCGGGCATCACGAATCGGCAATCAAGCGACAAATTATCTCCAATCCCACGCGTTCGTATCGTACCTCATTTCCGATGGCTATCCTGCGTCGTATGCGCGACGGGAATGACGATATCAAGTTAATTTGTCGTTCAACTTGCACGCCGTATATCTCCACGGCGTAAAGAACGTTACGCGTTACTTCAATCGAAAAGGAATATTCTCAGTAATTCGCTGAGTAATTATTTCAGGAAGTGCTCGGCTATTGAAAGCCGTGGACGAATTATGTCGGTCGGCGTAACGAGCCAATCATTTATCGTCGCATTTATCCTGTCAAAGGTACAAGCTGCATGCACTCAGAGGTGGAACTTTCGACGTTAACCTGTTGCTTCAACGGCGGATTTATCACTCGATGAATATTTCGTTGTGATCACGGCGCGTCTCACGACTTAATAATTATGAGAATAATATGGGTACTTCTTTTATCGATCACTTGAGAGAACCACGCTTATTGCATAGCAATATATATGTCAATATCGTATTAATATATCTCAAACTCTATTGGCAATTACTAAAAGATTTACGTAATTTAAATTACTCTTGCTTCTTCGCAAAAACCCGATCGTTATTTCAATAAAAAATTAAGCGTATCCCGGTACGAATAAATAACGATTTCATGAACGGTAGCTCGAGCTACCGCGCTCTTTCGTTTTCTTATCAATCCCGAAGCTACCGTAATCTCGTGAGCTCGCCTCTGAAGAGGCGCTTAAGCCGAGAGAAGCACACAGCCATCTAGGCAATCTCGACGGTATCCTCCGGTCTAGTCGCGGCGGCATGGAGGACAACATCACGGCTATGAGGGGAAGTGCTGGCGGGATATAGCTTTATTAAAGTTAAACAATTCCAAGGCGGCGAAGCGTAATCCTGACGCGCGGCGTATTGGCACGAAGTGCTTGCACGTGGTATCGTCTGCCACCCTCGAGGATAGACGCCGCCCCTCGCCTCGGTTGCACTTCCACCCTCACCTCCGTTCACCCGATCCTTCCTTTCACTGCACTCTTGCTTCCCTCGTTGGCTCTGCGAACGGAAAAGCGAAAGAAACCTTGGCACGAAGTATCTCCGGCGCAAGGAGAGAGAGAGAGATACGATGTTATTGTTACCGCGATGCAATAAAGCTCGCTGCAAACGGAAATTATGATCTAAGCGGTCAAGTTTCTCATATCGGAAATTCCTTTTCGCTGCTATTCGCTGCTTTCGCTATTTTACACTGTAGATTATGAATGTATGTATCTCGTGGTACTAATTTATTTAGAATTTTATCGTTATTTTAGATTTTTCGTTATTTCATACGCATCTTTTTCTCTGTTGTATAAATATTCTATCTTGTCATAATTATCTTAATTAGTTAATCTTATAGTTTAAATAATCTTGTCGCAATCTTGCATTCAATCTGATATTTTTTTTACTATAGATATATTCTATTTATTGCGACGGATTTACAAGAAAAACAGGTCTGCGGTTATGAATTTACAATAATTAGTCATAGAACGTGAACCACGGGTATGAATAACTACGTCCATAAATTTTCGCGGACGTATCTTACACGCGTGCGTGTACCTTTTCGTTACTCATGTGTGAGGTGATCTCTCAAACTGAGAAGATTTGTTGCACAACGTCGACGTATCTACACTTCTCGAGGTATAGATTATTGACAGTTGAATAAAAATTGTTCTCCGCGTGTTAAACTTGCAATATCTGAAAAAGAAAGAAACGATAAATTTTTTATTATTATTATTTCTTTTTTTCAGTCTTTAAACTATTAATTAAAAAAAAAATTAATTAAAATCGATGCATTACAACTTGAGATACAAGCAAAAGAAAACGCCGAGTTAGAAATACCCGAATAGGTGTAGACAGGGACTTTTTTGCGTGTACTTAGGATTAATATAAGATATTATAGTCTTTAGGATTTAATTCGCAATTTAATCATGAAAGTTTCTTATAAATAAGAGTGAATATTTGACCAAACTGACGTTTAATATCGTAGTGTTACATTAATTCATTCGACGTTTCGACACTATAGTTGTTTTAGTAATCTCTTAATAAGGACACAAAACTAGTGTCGAAACGTCGAATGAATTAATGTAACACTACGATATTAAACGTCAGTTTGGTCAAATAATCACTCTTGTTAATTTTCACTGACGAAGAAAAGAATTTTATATTTTCTTATAAATAACAGATAAAATGCGCATGCAATTAACAATTAAGCGTCGTTTCTTTTATTCAAATCTCGCTAAAAAAAAACCGATGTCAAATTTTTCAAGAAAAACCCGTTGTTAAATATTTTCAACCGATGATGGATCACTGCGTATAACTGCCAGGGAAAGGGTTGCAATTCCTCACTGCCCGAAGTAATATCTGTTTTTATGGATTCGCGTAGTTCCTCTCGCGTGCGCGCCGCTCGTTTCTGGGCGAAGCAGCGAAAGAAATCTCGTGGCGACCATTTCGGGGCTTATCTACCGAGTTACGTTAACGTCATGCCACTTTGTCTCCTTCGTTGTCGGGCGTTTTTGTCGGGGGTTGATCCTCCCCCGTGTCGCTCTCTCTCATCCAAGAGCGCAATCCCCGACCTCTCGATCGTTATCTAAACGATCATTTTCTCGTACGGCCGCGCGAGGATAACCCAGGATCGTTCTTCCAAGGATCTACGTATAACGATCGTCTGGATCCTGCGCGCCCGGTTGATCTTTGCTTCGTGCCAACGATAGAGAATTAACTTGTGCCATTGTTACGCTTCTGCGCGCACCGACGACGTTATGACCTCGCGATTCTCACGACGCTCGCGCTTTAAGAAGCGTCGATTGCCATTCTCAACGTTAGACGAAAACGTTAGTCACATTCAGAGAGCGCAATTTAAAATGTACTTTCCGAGCTTTTGTCCAACAAAATGTCCATCAACGTTTATCGCAGAATTGCCGTGAAGTTTTCACCCGCCATTCCTAGATTCTCCGAGAAAATAGACGATTTTAAGTAATCTCTAATCATACGAGATAGAGGAATTTTTTGCAATAATTTAATTACTTCGTTCATTTAAAGGAATCTTGTTGTATTTAAATTTAAACAGAGAATTCTGTATTAAATAGAATTTTTATTTAAAATTTTTCTTTAATTGCCTAACTTTAGTTAGAGTTCTTTATTTTCTCTCCTTTTAGTATATCTGACTTTAATTAGAATTCTTTATTTTCTTTTTGGTATACCTAATTATTCTACTTCTTTCCCCATTTGTGCATTTATTCTCCGATAGTAAAAATTTTCATTTGCGAGTATGAGATAACATTTTAGCTTTATTACACTTAATGCTTTTGAAAGTTTATAAGAAAGTGCTTCCACGAGAGCAGATCTCGCTCAATTGATATCTTAACAGATTGATTAATTGAAACCTTTCACATCGTTGCCTTTTATCTGAAGTTGAATTAGTTCGTCTTGTTTTCCGTTTAAAAAAAGGTATATAAAGAATTTCGCGAAAACTTGGAGCAAACTTGGAAGTTTTTTACGCAAGAATGTGCGCAGTTTCAACCGAGGAATTCTGTTAAAATTATTTTTCTTTTCATACATCTGGTTCATGGTAGCGTACAGATGCAATTAAACTCGGAATGTTATATAACAGAAATCAACTTCGCTATCCGAGGGCTTATTTATTTGTCAAAGTTTTTCTCAGTTACGTTATTTTCCATACATTCATGCACATAAATTGCCCTTTATTTTATTTAATGCGGGAGTTGCAGCAAAATTTCACTTATAATAGGTCGAATGTGCAACATTCAGTTTATACTGTTCAAAAATGAATGACAAATTGGATCATTATATAGACGACTCATGTCATTATGTGACTTGATCGTCCAATCTTAAATACAACGAATTCGATTACTGTAAATGATATTTTTGTCGTGCAAATTTATCGTCCAATCTTTGCTACGATAAGATCGATCATTATAAATAACATCTCGCTACGCGAATTTATCGTCCGATCTTAAGTATGCGAGTTTCACCTTGACGTTTACTAAATTTACAAAAACATCGGGGTTTTGTCGCTCGTTAGCCATCGATTCGCCAACTTCACCAGATCCTCGACGGTCTCGACGGGAAGATATCGCGCTACCGTAATACGACTCGACTTGTTAACTAAAACACTCCAATTAGTTGGCGGAGGATCACGCACTCGTGGTGGACCTCCCCGTGCTATCGATGGCTTGCATCTTGAGATCTCGTGATTAAGCGTCCATGTTGTCGTATAGTGTAAGCATTATCTATTTTTTTTTATCCTATTTCTTCTCACGATTTACATATTCTTAGGAACTCGATCTAAGGAGGAAGGTTTGACAATTTATTTTATCTTTTTTTTTACATGTTTTACAAAAACTTCTTATTTATTAGTCCGATTTTCATAAATTATACTTTATCTTATTACTGCAAGTAGAATATTATCAATTGTGCAGTTTACAACACATAATAAATTGTAAAACTGACAAAACTAATATATACTATGTATATGTACTATATATATACAAAATTTTACTCATCACTTTTGATCTCGCTGGTACCATGAAGATATTTAAGAATTCTGGCATCTTACTCGTAAACACTGACACGAGATCATCTTATAAAATGCATAGCGAAGTGCAGTTTCGTGAACAGATGGAAATTCTTTGCCATTGAATTGTCCAGAATTTCGAATGCGGGACGCAAAACGGCTGCAATAAATGTCCCGAATTTTACAAGTTGGCGCGACCGCCACACCCGCAAGGAATCTATCGTGTAACGTGAGCCGACCTTTCCGTGCCTTCGTGCGCACAGCTCGTAATTCAATTCCGTGTCGCCGAATCAAAACGATTAATCTTCCGGAGCTGCGCAACGAGCTCGACACGCTCCGTCTGTAAAAGTGTAAAAAGAGATCTCAAATTCTTTGGATTCCGCGACTCGCACGAATCTTCCGCTCGCTCTCTCTCAGATACGAAAATAACCGTGTTAATATCCCTCTTGGACGCATACTTGATTACTATCTCACTTTATTTTATATATAAAACTTAGTATTTATACTATATTTGTAGAATTTTTGTAGAATGTGAATGAATTAGTTAGCGATTGAAATTTGATAAAATATTTATCCTTGAGCATTATTTGAGTAATTATAATTATGTTTTATTTGAATACATACATATATACATGTATATATTATATAATACATTGAAAAGATTTTATTTTACATATTTATACAATATACACACTCCATACGTACAAAAATAACATGAGTCGATAATAATTCTCTAGCGTATTCAATAATAATTATTTTTTAATTATGTTATGATGCAGTTTTTGTTTCATTAACGGTTATTGCGGTCCATAATTCTGCGATTGAAACTAATTTTATCGTTGGAGGATATTACCTCACTGCCTCATCATCCTCGCAATTACTCCCATTGATCGCATCAAAAATAAACGCCGTGTTATAAACATAACGGATTGCTGCAACCGATGCAAAAGCCAATATCGCGCGAGCGAGATCGGCAGCCGAATTTACACCGCAATATCGGAAGCGACACACACACACATCTTGCGTCTCGCAGCTGCTCCCACGCGTTATCTATACGACCTCGAACACTATTTTGTATCGGACAATCGCGCGTCTCTACGCCACTGTAATGGGATTCCGCAGAACTATCTAATTTCCTTTCCTCCTTCCTATTTCTCCCAGAGCGAAATTCCGGGACGGTGTCTTTAAGTAACGACCGCCGTGTGTCGATATCCCGAGCAAAGAGCGCAAAGTGAATTTCCATTCGGCCGAGTACGAAGTCCATTCCGTTCGCAGCCCCAATTCCTTTTTTTTTCCGCCGGCTTTTTCCCTCGTTTCTACCTCGCTCCGTTGCATTTAACGAAATCGAGCCCGAGCGCGCATCGCTCGTCGCCGCGATAAAATTCGCTTGAAAATTGTTTCGCGTCGAGCCGGCCGAACTTGAACTCTCTTCCCATTCCCAATGCATTCTAGAATCAATATAATCTCGTAGAATGCGTCTGTAATTTTCTGATTCTGTAGACAATTTTAGACTTGTTCAAGTTTTTATCTCACCCTACGTGATAAAACGTTTAATGAAAATTGCGCACTACAGCGTAAAACGTAGGAATCAATGATAATAACGACAATTAATAATTAATCCCTTTATATCATTAATGTATTACATTATATTTAAAAATTGTATTCTTTGATGAAAATTCAGCCAATTGAGATATTCATTGAATACGTTAATTAACAACATAAGTCAATATTTCTCCCGAATCCTAAAACCTATAAAATTGTAATATGTGAGAATAATTACCTCCATTTATTTTAATATATTTAATGACTAACTATGACGTTCGATTAGAACGAACACCAAAATATGCCCTCACCAACTCTAATCTAGGACTAACAATAAGTCATTAAGTTAAGTTGGTTATCGTACACGAATAGCTCGCATAACGCGTAAAGGTGTATCGTAAAGTACAGTGTATACTCCTCGTAGAATTTTGACACGCTGTTTTCTCAGTCAACATTTTAGTAAAAATTTAAATCTTCTAAACACGTTATCAGTTTACTTAATCCGTTTTAAACTACGCTGCGCTTACTTCCATAATTTCTAGTTTTTTTTAAATACATTTCTAGAACATTTATTTTACGGTCTTTTAAATAAGTACATTGATCGAAAGATTATTATATATTGTGTTCAATTGTCACATAAGAGATACATTTGCAAAATACATTATCGTTTTAACTACTTAGAAAAAAATATGTAGATGTCTATAAATATATAGATACCTGTACAGATCTTTGTGAATTATCCTATGGGAAAGAAATTGATTGGCCACCAGAGTTGTAGGAAAACATCGTAGGAAGTAACGAGGATTGACGTTTGAGCTCGCGCGATCCGATCGCTGCACAATGCGAATTTTTTCCTCCGTGCAGCACATCCGTACCGAAGTTATGTCCGCGGGCGTAATCGTTGAACCCCGTACGGGTCAATCGCGCGCGGCCTGTATGTGCTCGGTGCTCCTCCCATAAATTATAGTTCGCGCACGAAACAGGGCGGAACGAACGCTGGTGCATGATGCCATGTTCGGAGTTACCTAAGGCCCACACGGCGCATACAGTCAATTTGAGTATGAATTATACCCGGTGGCCAGTACCATTTCGTTTCTACCGCGCGCCGCGGCGCGTTGATATCGTTCCGTTCTAATAAAGCGCCTTTCCAGCGCTGATTGCGAGACGGACACCCTCTCGGCGAGACGCTTGCGCATTGATAGGAAAGCCTGTATCTATCGATTTATTATTTCTCCGCTACCGGATTGTTTATTAAGACGTGTCAGCCAGTAAATGTGCCTCGGTCCGACGGCGTTGTAAAATGCGTCTTTGCAGGACGGCGATACTTGTCATGCCGTATCCATGGGAGATAATAATGGCGACGATAAATAACAACTAGTACTAGCATGTCAGATTGTTGCTTCATTTTATTGCTATACATATCTCTTAGTTTCTTGCTTCTTATAATGAACGAAATGTAAAATAACGGAATTATGAATTTAATTTTAATATTTTTTTTGCTATTTCTTTATCTATAGTATATTTTTTATCTTGATGAGATTTAATACTTTATACAGTAATACTTTAATAGAATGTGCCGAGATCAATTGTGACAAGTTTGACTAGGGAATAAAAATCGTTTCTAAATTTAATCTATAAATTCTATTTTTAATTCTATTTATATTTTCACTATATCTTATTTCTAAAAATATCTTTAAAGAGCGACCGACTATAACGGCGAAGTAACGCGTTTGGAAAAAGACATCAAGTGGCATTTTTATCCGCCGACACGACATCAGATAGTCAGTTGACACGCTTCGTAAATTCCATTCGTTTTTGGACGTTGCTGTCGATGATACCGGACGTCGAGAGGCCGCCGTATCTCGCGCGGAACATTTAAAAGTTATCTCGCATACGTATGCATCGGCGTGATATGAATACCGAGGTGCGTTACCTCGAAAAAGCGCGGAGCACACCTTTAACGGCCGGCCGATATTTGCATACGTCTCATTAGCGATCGTTAATTGCGAGCCGGTGAGCGTCTCTGCTTTAAGTACTTACCGGGGACCCTTCCTCTTTTTTCTTCCCGCGTTAATGAAGATATCCTCACGTTCGCATTCGCGTTTGCAGGCGAGCGAACGAGCGAGCGACGAACAATTAAGACGGCGGTAATAACATACGAGTCATCGGAAAAATGAGACGGGTAATACAATAACCATCGGCGCGTTAATAGACCCGCGAACTTGTCCGCGCTAGTGCATAGACGATCCGTTAATAATCGTTTTATTGAGGGTCATTACGGAACTCGTTTGTTACGCTAATTGCGCAGTCGTACGCGGGCAATCACGCGTGTTTTCCGGATACTCGTCTATTTATATGCTAGGTGCATTGATTGCAAAGCCGAAGTTGCCATCGTTAAAGATTATAAAGATTATTAGAATACGGTTGTGAATCTTCATTAAGAAACATTGTTTTTTTTTTCGGAAATAGTAAAGTAAAAAACCTGAGAAAACAATCTAATTCGTTTATTGAAATTAATGACAACATTTTTAAAAAGAGTACCTACATGTTTCGAGGAGATGGCAAATGAAATAATGTTTCAACAATTTTCTCTTGTTAAATCATTAAGTTGATTTGTATATAATAATGTAATTTATATTAATAACATATATATATAATTAATAACTTCTTTGAAACAATGATATGTAGATCTAGCAGCTTCTTGTTGTATTTTGACTACGCCGAGTACGCTTGAGTAAGTCCACGTGAAGATGGGCGGTCGAGCGCATAATTCCGAGGGTTTGATGTTTACTATTATGGTTTTAATGCCCATAATTATCGGCTCCGAGTCTCGATTATGACTGCGCTACTTCATGCCGGTGAGAATAATTGGGCGGTGGACGTAATCGTTTTCGGCCGTAAACGGAGCGGTAACGTAGCAATTAAAATTCTAATTACGCGTAATGACAACCCGTCATTCGCGGACGTTCGTTTAATTTCTCCTATTTAATTTAACCGCCGGGTGAGCTATGCGTGCTCTCGCGAGCCGCTCAAATCTATTCTCGACGTGAGCGAAAACATTTCAGAAAATGCGAGAGAAATAGAGAAACTGCGCTGTGAATCATCTCATCGCAGCATATATCCCAGTTGCGGGCAAACGCACGCGATCTAGCGATTCATCATCGCATGCAGTTGACGCGATTTAACTGTGAGTCTTTTTCGATTGAAAGATAAATCAGAAGTTTTTGTGAATAGTTCTAGGATATTACAAAAGAATTCACTAATAGTTTTGTATCGTTAATCAAACGGATGCGCCAGAAAAATATTGGATAAGAATTACGTTCAACAAATTAAATGATCATTATTACTTTCCGCTGTACATCTGTATTATATTTCGGCAGAATAAAGGACGATTTCTCAGTTAACATTCTTCACGAGTGCTTCTAGAATTAAATGTGCAGAGAGAAAGAAAACATGTTCCTCTTAACAGTCGCACCAGGTGTGAAGGGGTTAAGCATTCACGAGACTTTGTTCGTAAATCCGCCGGCTGATATTATAGTCCGAAAAACCAGTTTCGCACGACAGCGCGCCGATAAGATTTAAGTTACTGTACTATATGCGCGAGCATCTAAGGCTACTGGATGCTGCAAGGTGGCTACGCGGCCACAAAGTTATCGTTGACGCGCATTCTAACGGCGCTAAAAAATAGCCTGCGGCGACAACCGGTGATTAGGAAGAGCATAAATCACGCTAACCGGAGCACTTCGCGCCCCTCGCGACGTTGTCCGCTTCGTAATAATACGATGACAGAGTTACGAGGAAGAAAAGGTGATAATCATTCTTGCAAAATTACACGGTTTATGATGCACGCTTTTTGTTCAAACGGCCGATCGTAATTGCAGAGTTAAAAAATGCGCTGACATGATAATCGTATTATTATATGGGCAAGATATTCTGTACTCCTTGTAATTTATTGATGCGAAAAATATAGTGTCAAAATGTGTCGATACTTATATTTATGCCGAAAAATATCATCAAAGATTATAATTTTTATTGCGATAAATAGTTACACGCCTTTATCTATAGCGTATATTTTTAGCGTATATTTTTTATGTATATTTCAAAAATACATTTTTATGTATCTTTGAAATTACACGTAATTGATTTTAAAAAGTATTTTTATCTTGCATCTGCAACGATTTAAATTTTTAAAAGAATTAAAGGAATTTTTCGTTAAAGGATTAAATTCCATTGTCATGGAGATTCGTACTTCGGACAATGTGAATAGACTGCAAGAGCATATTGAGTATGAATGTCTAGGTGGCTATTCAATGTCGTTTTTCGATCGCTCGGAAACGGACAAGAATCCGAGATCTGATAGACCGAGTTTCAACGCTGTATTCTGCGAACCATGTTAGACACGGGGTCGGAACAGTGCATCGCAATGGTGTAAGCTTCAATTGTGCTCGTTATCGAGATCGGATAGTCGGTCGGCACACCGTTCGGTGAAAACGTGAAGGTAAATGGAAAGTCTCCTGCGAGTATAAGGAAGTTGAACTTTCGAAACTCTTGTTATACTTTGCGCTGTACAATAGTGCAGTTTCGAGTACGTTCAATGATTGAATTGTCGTCAACAAAAATCCGTCAACTATCATCCTATTATAGAAATATCATACCACTTTGTTATAAAAATACTTTATGCATTGTGATGAAAAATTAATTCTGCAGTATTATTTCCATTTTTTTATATTTATGAAATCGATAATTTCAGTTATTAACAGAATATAATATTTTTTTATTTCATGCTCAAAAGAAAATACATTGCATTTATCAGACGAGTTAAAAGAAGCATTCAATAGTTTGCTTCATAATATATCTTATTTTTCTTAAACTGTTTTTTATGAAAAACTTATACATATATATAAAGGCAGTTTATTTAGACGATAACAAAGCCACGTTTACATTACTTGTAGGAATGGGTGCGGTTGTGGAATAATAATAAGTACTGCTCCAAGATACTTGTAGATAGATTTTCGCCTACGACGTGCGATTTTTTTGACCGTTTCTAAGACTTTTAATCTGTGATACGCGATGCAGAAGTGCAGAAGTGAACTTGAAAAAAATACGAGCCGTATTAAAAAGACATAGGTATGCCTCTAGGCAACAACATCCAACCATTGCATTGTGCTCCGTCTCCGGTTTGTATTTTTACGATTGTCTTCTCTTGTAATTACGCTGAAAACGATGGCTGGACGAAGATCCCTCATTCGCTCCAGTTGCATAGCGCGACGATGTTTTCGACGCCCATCCGAATAATTTCCATCTTGGTGCGCTGGTGGTTATGACGCGCCCCGCCGTACCATGGTGGAATACATGGAAACGGAAATGCGCAAGAAACGAATCCCCCGGGTATTTCGCGGCGAGGCAACATCGGTTTTTTTGCACGCTTCTTTTTGCGAAACGGAGCGTTTCTATTCCGCGTGCATAGAATGTGGATTTGCAGCGCGGGCATATGCCATGCGTTTCTTTTCCTTTTACGTCTGCATCGATACAAACCGTCGATGATGGACGATCGTTCGACTACCGCTGATTTCGCGGGTAACGAGGAACTAGCGAAAAATACGCGGTTCTCTTCCACGCGAGGTTTTCGGTCTAACATTCGTAACGAAAAATTCCGCGTCGATCTCTATGCATATAAATCGCATCGCGAATCGACAGACTCGCGAGGATGTGCGATGGTAGAATCCTCTCGAGATCATCGACGAAGCTTCGAATGCTATGTAAATGATAGAGAATCTCTCCGGGGAAAAACGTTGCATGTATACCAAATCTCAGATTTGATTGGAAAAATATTGATATCTTAAAAATGATATAAATATATACAGATAATGTAAAGAAGAATCTCTTTAAGAATAAGCTTATCGTCGTTTTATTATTAAAGATAAAAATAACAAAATATTATCTGGCATAATTGTTATATAAAGCATTGATTTCAAGTTATTATGGTATTTTCTATCGTAATATTACGCTTGCAACATTTTATCGAGGCATTCTTTCGAATCTAATATCTCCCGAATGCAAACAGCTCCCATGGCGTTGTATCGTATTTCCCGATCGAGATGCCACTCCATAAATGTCAACGCGCATTTTTCGCGCAGGCTGATATAATATCAGCTCGGTCGAGGTCGTTATGATGGTTCTATAGCCCCCCGGTTCCAGATACATTAATGTCGCATTTTGAAAGAATGGTATGACTTTCTCGCCGGTATTCTTGCTTAAATGTTCGCGGAGAAACGAGGGCCAGCTATCTTGAGCGAAAGGAAATTGCGGGAATCGCGGAAAATGGAGGACAGTGGCGAATGACCCTCTCTCCCCTTTTCTCTATCTCGATAAAATAAGTTACGCAAAGAGATAAGACGAAGAGATAGGAAATAGAAAATACGAGGTAAGAAATCGGCGTCGAAAGTCGAGGAGGAGGACCGACAGCGAGACGGAGGATCGCATTAAGACGCTAGGAAATGAAAAGAAAGCAGCCAACGATACTTTGCTGATTCGTGCAGTCGAAAAGAGCTGAGCAAACTTTGGGCAATATAACTTGATGTTTACTTCGAACTTCAATAATAAAGATAAGTCGAACGATCTTTTCCAGGGTTTGTCGCGACACGATAACGTACCGGTACAATTGAATATTCACATTTGCGAATGTACGAAGAACTTAACGTCCCTAAATCGGATATCTTTGATCTTTTATCGTCGCTGCTTGTTATAGCAACTCGAAGCAACGGATGTTTTTTTGGAGCTTTACAAAAAATTATGACATCGAATGGGTCTTCTATTTTATCTCCACTAATAAAATATGAAAAGAAACGTTCCAGTTGCAAGGAGTATTTTCCACATTAATCTTCGGACGTTTATATTCATACGGCGCCGTCAAGTACGACTCTTGTATTCGATTATTGCATTGAGCGTGCATTTTCTGAACATATGGAGTGCATACGCGGTAACAATGCATTCTTTCCTCGCGTCGCGTCGCCCTCCACGACAAAACGTTTCGCGACCGAATGCGAATTCGTGTGATACGTACAAATGCACTTATATAAGCTCGACTTGGAAGAGACAGCTTATATGTAATGTCGACCGCCCGTGGCGCCGTGCAGGGGGCTAGACTCTACGTAGTCCATATAATCGCATACACCCGACTGCATGCATGCATCAAGAGCGCGACGCACGAAAGTACTGAACGTCTCGAGAGGTGCATAAACGAGCGACAAAAGCGGCGCGTATATCAACGACAAGGGCAGAGAAAGCGAGATATTAACTAGTGAATATCGACGCTATACGCTTGGATAAAACGTTATTTTCTTTACTTTAGTTTTAATTAAAATTAGACGGGAAACGAATTAATCTGATAAAAGGAAAATTTCTCACGGACTGTAAAAATAGTAATTATATACAGAAAATTGCGTTATCCAGATTTAAGACGTTTTGAGCAAATAATTGAATTAATTCTTTTACAAATAAATATTACCATAATAACTCTGACATTTTATATAAATATGTAAAAATATATTTAAAAGAAAAATAATTATGTATAACGCTGCAAATTCTGCACTTTATGTCGATAATATGAACGTAAATCTGATCGATCATCGTCACTGACTTCCATTAGTGGGAGCAAATTGCATAATTGGCATAATAGGCTCACGAGACGCGTACGTGTTCTCGGATCATTTCGAAACCTGTCGGGACTTGCATCGCGTTTATGCGTTTGCGTTACCTACCCCTCGGGATGATTCATTTCATCGTCGCAGTCGTCGCGGCCGGAAGACAAGCGCCCGTGACGTATTCGGCGACGATGGCGTGCGTGCTCGATAACGATAACGATAACGATAAGAGTCGTCACCGGCGCGTCCGCAATAACGATAAAAGTCCGACGCGATGCCGCATTACCGGTCACGTTTGTGTTTGACACACGAAGGGTAGCCAGGATATGCCGCGACAGGTCAAAAGGATGTGTCGGTCGGTTCGTTTCCTGCCCGATTTGCTCCTATCAAACTACACGTTTCGACAGAAATTAACTAACGTAAGATGCTAAAACTTATAGAGGATCATTGAGAGAGAAAAATCTACTATAAATTATTGTTACAGGAATATCGACTTCAACTTCATTAAAGAACTGTAATTGAGAAAAAGTGCACGGTTAGCAGCATTTTATATGCAGAGCGCATCTTTTATGAGTGAGTTTCAACTTTAAGTTTAACATAATACGCGGTATGGCTATATACAGTCTCAAATACGATACTAATCGTTATGTGAACGATATTTTATCCTGGGGCACTTACGCTCGCCGATAGAATCGATCCCCCGTAAAAGCTTCTTCCTGTAACAGTCAGGACAACAACGACATAGAGCGAGACTGGAAGAAGAAGAGAGTGAGGAGGATGTCTCGAACCATATTTGAGAGATCTCGTGCGCGTCTCTTACGGAGGTAAGTTTCCGCGAGCACTTCGAATAGTTCGCAATATCTCGCGTAACGGGAGACTCGAGCCGCTGAGATGCCAAGGATAAGGGTAAGGAGAACTAATTGTCGCCCCCAGACGACTCGTTCCTTCTCCTCCGTCGTTCGTTCCCCATCGCTCGCTCGTTCGCTCGATGGGGATACTTTAATGGGACTTCCGGCCGCCGATAAAATCGCGATTCGTGCTTACGAATTTGCGTGCACTTCACTCACCGTGGTGGGTGTCGTGCACCCCCGGGAGTACCTGCGCGATAATGAGGGAGAACTCGCGAGGCCGCCGAATAAGCCGCGCGCCGCGCCGCGCCGCGCCGGCTGGGCGCTTTCGAACGTGATCATTTTGATACTGACGTTCCTTGCGCTTTAATCATTCGCCGGCGAGTAGTTGTTAGCCTGAGCGGAAGCGGAATATTTTTACGCTCAGGTAATATCGCGTGTGTCCGCGAAAGATTGAGCGATTCATTAAACACTTTTCAGGACAGAAGTGAAGGGTTTGAAGTTTTACGAGATTCTTCTGACAAACGTGAGAAGAAGAAACGTCTTGCGGTTTCACTTATGGAACTTTACCTTTGGATTAATTAGAAAGTTGCTATATTTAACATAAGCAAGCTTTGAATTAAAATAATAAAATGCATCATGAATTTATTTTCTATATTTTTTAAATGATATTCAATGGAACCGGTTAATAATTCAAATATTTTTTGTTCTATAGACGTTTAATTTATTTGAGAAAAGTGAAAAAATAGCGTGATATATGCTCCTTAGAAAAAGAAAAGAAGAGAGAGGAGATAAATTACAAATTGATATAAAAACTGTAAAATAATATAAAATAAAATAATTTATTTTAATTATCTTCCTTTCTCTAACATTGCTTATAATCGTAAATTAAAATGTTTTTCACATTTACTACTACGGGACGTTTTATACAACTGCGATGCAATTTTCGGTGTCTGCAATAAGACGTGACACGAGACCAACTGAAACATGAGACGTTGTCTTATTTCTGCTTATAAAAATATAAACGTCATCAGCTAAGTGCTTCAAGGTCCTTTCTTATCGTGATAATTTGATATTACCAAGACAGACAAAGGTGGACAAAAGAGACAACGGATTATGGAACAAGAACTGCAAATTCGTATCTTGAAATTGGATTGTCTCTCATCGCTATTTCTATTTCAAGAGCATTAAGAGAATAACTCGATGGCATTTCAGTTCTATTATTTTTATAAGAGCTATAAATTATTTAAAAATTCTTTACTTTTAAATTTCTACCCTTTCACTCAGCTTGTCCCGCCGTAATCCGCCTATCAATTGATGAAATTTGTTATCACCATGCCAATCACGCTCTCAGTGACAAACAATGGAACAAAGGCACAAACGTATTGTTTTGCAGCTCTTTTTCCATAAAGGTAGCAATGTCGCCTACTAGTGGCGATTAAAACGTCCCTTTTAATTAGGCATCGGGCAATCCGATCCATCCCGTCTATCCACGTGTAACCAGAGATTTTAATAGAGAGAAAAAGAGAGGGAGGGAGAGAGAGAGAGAGAGAGAGAAGAGAAAACTGGACGTCAAGCCGTTATTATCGTACGTCCAATAAATCCGAGTAATTTAATTCCCGTGCCGTTGCCATGACATGTCGGCTATTTCGTTTTTCCAGCAGCACTGCCCTCCGTTTCGCGTTGCTTTGGGTTCTGGTTACATTAATCCTTTCCGATGACGTGGACACTTTTAAATACTCAGTGAACGCGTCCGCAATATCTTGCTTAAAACGTTTAGTAATTTAATGGACAGCCAGTAAATCTTATTATATAAGCTGAGAAGATTAAGATACATCAAAACTTAGAAACATCAAAAACATAAAAGTTATTTTATTTTTATTTCTATATATAATTATATTCGCCATATCTGAGATAGAATTATTCTTTTTAATTTATAGTGACTAATGTATTTAATTATGATTAAGCTTTTGAATTTTATTCGATTACATTTAACTAGAGACAGCGTGGAGTGCTATCATGCATCCATTAGTGCAACATTTTCACATGTATGTACATTAATCAAATATGCAGCATACTGCGCTAAAGTTCGATGAAAGGGTTAAGCTTGATATATGTGTATATGTTAATCGAACACTTAAACATGCATCGGCCTCGTACTTACGGTAGCTCGCTTTTTGCCAGGAAATCTCTGCCGGACTCACGCTAAATTTCTCAGCGGTCGTTATAAATTTCTCTAGTCGCGCAGAAACTTTAGTAAATAATTCCGTAGGACGAGAGTGCAAGGATCGAGCCCGGGGACGAAGTCCGCTAGCCTTTGTCCCCGGTAGTTGGGTGCTGCTCAAAGTTCGCTATCTGACTACATATATAGAGAGGAATAAATTGTGTCTGAAAATAGATGCGAGGAAACTATAATAATTGCAAAAACGTAGTCATTTACTTATTCAGCTTTCTAATTAGAGCTTATTCTTTTAGTAAAAAACTTACGTTTGTAAAGGGTTGGGAACGTTCTTTCAAAACGCCTTGCAACTCTGAGGGGAGACAATAAACGTATATATAACATATATGTAGTAAAAAACTTAAAACAGCACTATTTCTAAATAAAATAAATTTAATTAAGTAAAATAAAAACAATTGGAATGATAAATATCAGGTTGTTCGGTATATCGCAAAAATTTTATTTTTGACTTGAACAGATTTTTATTTCGAACCAAATGCAAAAAGGAAATTACACAGTTATCGGTATAAGATAAATATCGTAAAATATGACTTTTAAAAAATAGACGGTGATAAAAAGAGTTAACGGCAGATTTGTGAGAGAAACGACCGTATGAAACCAGTGATATGAAAGTAACGATCGCGGCTTCCGTCCTTGGATTATTATGACAAACGGACCATCGAAAACGACGATTGGATCGGCAGCGAAACGTGCGGCACGTGTTATCGCAACGTGTGCGTAGACGCAAAACGAAGGAAATGGTTTATATGTGGTAAACGTGCCCGGTTGAAATAGTGTCTCCCCTCGGTGAACCAAAATGTATCGGAGAGAGTCGCGATTTTGATCAAATTTCGGCTTCCACTCGTGCGTCCATGTAACGCTCGCCATTATTTTCCTTCTGTTTTACAACCGAAAATCCACAAAGCTTTTACTGTTCATATTACGAGTTTGTTGATAAACATTGAACGATCGTTCAACAGCGAAAATAATCATAGATTTTTATCTTTTTAATACATAAAGTGAAAATAAAATCACATTTTACAATATTATAATATTAGGTATTAAAAAGTAACGTTATTAATTATTTACGTGCGCGCACTTAAATACAATGAAATAAATGCTGTATGGCGAGAAAGACCAAGTTCGACGCGCGAATAACTTTTGTTCGCCTTTAACAAAGCCGCGCCCGCTTGTATTTCTTTCAGCTTTCCAAGCATGCGACTTCTGTTTATCAGTGTTCGTCGGCATGCAAAACAGCCTCGCTTCTCTAATATGCATATAAAAGCCACTCGTCGTTGGAATGCGTGCCCGAGAACGGTCATACCGCATAAGAGAGATCCTCTTTATAGCGATTCGGGGTCTTGACATTATTTTCGTATCTCGATCCGGAATTCGACATACGCGATGAAAAGGAGAGGCTAGCAGAGCAAACAGACGAATACGCGATTTTCCGTGTGGGTGGGTCCAAGGGGGAGAGACCGATGCGATTTCAACTGCGCTTTGCTATCGCGGCTTTTTTAAAAACGTTCGGTATGGGCTCGGCTGGATTTTTTGCATTCTTATGATTTGCTTTGATACATAACTAATATTATTTATGCCGTCTCCTTACATTCTTGATAGAATACAAATAACATCCATCTCACAATTAAAGAAATTAAATTCCTTTATATGTAAAGAATTTATGTTTACTGATTTTTTTTGCATCAATTTTTGTGTTAGGTGTTTATAAATTAATGAATATACTGTATATTAGCTAATTAGGGTTTATCTACCGAATAATTATTTAACTTGTATAGAAGCATACAGTCATCACGTGGATCACCTTGTGGAAACGATGAACATTCGATCCGGTGACTCATAGCGATAACTCACGCGAATAATTATAGGTCCGTGTTTCGCACGAGCGAGAATTCCTGCGAGTCGGAAAGTAACGAGCATCAGCATTCTGTATCACTTACGCATCGTTTGCCGCAGTTTCTAATTTCAGATATTCCGTGCAATGATCTCTGGAATCTATATTTTTACAAAGGCACAGATAAATAGCAAATTAATACCGACTTAAAATTTATTTTCTTTTGTCGAACATTTCTTTTATCGACATTTATAAAGTTAAATGAGTTTTTAATTAGCAAATAGGTTTATAAGAATAAAATTATAATTCTCCATTATGTGTAACAAAATACTTTTTGAAATTAATTGAACTAAATGGTTTTGTTACTTATTTGCTCTTAATTTTTCAACGACTTTAATAGTTTTACAATAATTTTACTATTCAATTTTATTGCAGAAATATTTGTTATTTTGATTGAAGAATCTATAATTCTCTATAATTAATCAAATAATTCAATTTATTAAATCATAACTTTTTATTAAATTGCAAGTATGTATAGCGTTTTTCCATTTATTCGATAATTTCGGTTACGACATTTGCGCTTATGTAAAAAAACTTCCGATACCTTGATGTAAGGCAAAATCGATTCTCGATTGGTAAGGGAATTTGTATATGAAACGCGAGAGACGATAGTTCTCGGACACCCTGCATGCACTGCAGCTGTATATAACTACAGATATATATAGATATATGTCGCCGCTGGGAAGCCCATTGCCTCGAAAAATGCTCGTGACCATCGGCACACTGAAAAATGTCGACTATCTCGATAGAATATCGAATCGGATGTCCTCTTCCCTCTATTTCACCTATCTCTTTTCGCATTGTCCCTTTTCCCACACCTTTTCCTTTTTCATCGCCACTCTTTCACCTCTAGTTTCGTCCTCACGTCGCTGATGTGGAAAACGAATTTTCTTATCAGAACGCCATTTGGTAAGAAGAAATATCCATCTTGCGACTGCAGCTGTGCTCGTTGCGTACTCAGAACGAATATCCTCGGGTTTGCATAAAGTGGAGGGCTCCGTGAATTCCGTGATATCGAGTCAGCATCGATCAAAGGAGTGTGGAAGAGATCTTAAAAAGCTGGCGATCTATCTCGTATTCAGTGAAGTAATAAGAGATTTCATATTTTGATTAGCCAAGATTTATTATCCGATCTTATATATTGAGTTACTTAAAATTATCACTATTTTATTGACCTCTTTAAAATTGTGTTAAATTAAAAAATCTGGATACTCTTCATAAAATCTAGATTTTTTAAAATCTAGTAGTCGATCGGAATCGTTGAAGGATCAGACACATATGAATTTTTATTCTACTGGTCGATTCACCGTGGGAACCAACCGACGGATCAAATGGCGACGTGCGTCGTGTCCATATCGCGGAAAGAAATCGGGGAATTACCACCCCGGACGATATAATCGCGATGGCGGACGGGAGTTTTCCACGTTCACGGCGGGAATTCGCGTTCAGGAATCGCGCGCAATAAAATGCAAATTTTATTCCGCGCAATTTGGTTAAGCAGTGCCGCGTCTTTCTTTCAACTCCCGCGTCTCTCCACCCTTTTTCGCGGAACGGCTCGGGCCATGCCGCCATAAAACAAAGCTCCACGACGCAACCGAAAAGCTTGAGTGAACGAAACCGAATAAAAGCGCAAAGGGAACTACAAACAAACGTACGAGAGTCCCCTCGCTTGTCTCCCCTTTCTCCTACCCTTTTTTTTTATCCTTGTCCGGCGTTCTCTTTCTTGCTCTGGGGCAGCATTTCCCAGCTTTTTTCAAAATGCGACACCTAACTTTCCGATGTATCGGAAGATTACGATATTACTTTATACATTTTACAATATAAATAGTTAGAAATTAATTAATTTTACAAATTAATTTACGACAAACTTTATATATTTATTCTTAAAAAATATATGCATTTTACAAATTATTAGTATTATAAAAAATTTGTTTATATAAAGAAACAGAAATTTGAAGGGATTTAAATATAGATTGCAGATTATACAAATTGTGTTTCTTTTATCAAAATGTTTTACATTAATTAACTTATTTTCTAGAGAGGTTTTATATTTTTCTTATTTTTCTTTCAAGTTTGAAATTTTCTTTTCAATTGGGAAATATTTTTCTAGAATGTAAATAACTGCTTTTCTTTATTTTCTCTCTTTCCTCTCGGCTACGTGTATTTTCTCTTCTTCCCACGCTGCTTGCCCTTTTAGTATTGCTCTAATTCTATCTTTATTTTTCCGCGCTGCGTTATTTTCTTCTCGCTCGCAGTTCAGTTGCCCGAGAACAGTTAACGAACGTATTGTGAAAGAAATACAATGGGAAGCTGGTAGAACCGAGTCAGAGTATCGCGGAAGAAGAACTTTATCCGGCACCGCCCGTCGCTGTTTGCAATCTCCTTGCATGTCATTCGCGTATACCGCTAATTTACACTATAGACCGACGAGCAACACGAACTGCCGGCGGCCTAACAGCACCATTAGCGGCACTCGTCGTCGCGGATGTTCATAATCCAACGAAAACACCGGTCTGTAATATTACGCGATTAGCAATTCTGTTACGCTGGCAATTTGCAATATTCGGACACTGACACGCTACGAGCTGACGTTACAAATTCATATATTCGTACATATCAATAGCTCTTTTACATCATGCATAATAAAGCAGTATAGTACGCTGTTTTATGTAAAATTAGTGAAAATTATCATAATTTCGACAAGCGACAAACATGCGAAGCATTAATAGGGTTAAATGAACATGACATAAACATAAGAGAGGAAGAGAAGTGGTTAACCATCATCTCTATCATCATAGATACAGTTCAATTTTAACTTTAATACATAAAGGACGTTATATTTTGTATTAACAAGTTAGACAAAATTAAATCTTATTGTTAGTCCAATTTTTTATTATTTTTCTTTATGATAAACAAAAAAGATATATAATAGTTATAAATTCAAATTGAGAATAAGTGTTATTTAGGTATATTATACACTTTATTTCTTTATAAAATATCTACACTCAGATCAAGTCTTTAATTATAATAGGTGAAAATATATTAATGTTCGATACGCTACGTTCTCTTTTGTATTGTATTAATTTATGCCACAGTGTGCTTGTGCGTTCATCCTTCGGGAACATAAAAAAGCTGGAAATATCCGACAGGATGCGGGCGCATGTTGTCATAAATCGCGCGCCTTATATACTATGCGAAAGTATTGCGCATTGAATGCAGTCTCGCAGAATTGGACGCTCGCGGAAGTGCCGTTCATTTCTCTTGCATAAACCTCTGCCTACGCTTGTACACCTGCCATCGGAGTAAAATTGGCCGAGCTTTCGATACGAAGCACGTACGCAGTCGATTTAATTCACGAAAAGTAACGGCCATACTTCCGAGCCGTTCTTTACCGTAAAACTGCGCCGCGCCCGCGCTCTCGATTGCATATCCGAAGATATATTCCGGATACTCTATTTTATTACATTCAGCATCAAATATCACGTTTAATATTTTCATTAATTTTCCCTTTTAAAAACATTGTCACATCACATTTCTATTTTATAACAATTTAGTATATTTTAATTTAATATTTTAATTGTCTATCTTCTTTCATGCGTATAATAATTAATCGGCATACGTTCAGTAAATATCCAGTAACAACGATAATGTAATATTCTGGTTTAATTCGCTTAATAATTTCTTTGCCTCCAATATTCGCAAATAATTCTTTGATGGCGCTTACAATTGCAGAAAATCTTTGTAATTTGATATTCTTAAAATTGAATCATTCATTAGTCTGTGATGGTATCAATAATGTTCGGTGCCGGCTGACAAACCCCGTAACGGATGTATAAACGTGTAAATTCGCATTGCGACCTGCAAGTAACAAGGCTCACCTCCTCAACCGCTCATTCCATTTCGGCTTCCAACGCTGTACACTCCCTTTGTAATAGCTACAACGTTCTATAATTAATTTCAACCCTTCCGGGAATCCATTACCACGTGCACTCGGTCTCACAGATATCACGACGGCACAGTAGCTGAAAGCTCTGTCCATTCAGGATAGAGCCCGTTATTGGGCCTATTGACTGTCTCAACGTGAATACGTCGTCTCATCCGGAGAGCAGCGCTCGTCCCGAATAATAGTAATTAGTGCGACGGTCCTAATAGTTGCTCTCTTTCGCACCCTCATTTCGACGACGGTAAGCAGGCGGTTGAGATAAGCGGAAAGGTGCGCGCTTTATGTTACAATCATTTACATTTTAATATAAATTTGCTAACATAGTCTGAATATCATAAATAAGCTCAGAATTAGCTTTCTGTGGATATAGTAAATAATGTAGGGTATAAACAAAATTTTGAATCAAAATTTAAAAGTTAAATTTTGAAATGCAGCTTTTAGAGAAATACGAGTAAAGATTAAAGAGAGAGAACATACATATTTTAGATAGAATTTCAAAACTCGATTTTTACGTCACTTTTAAAATTAAAGTATTTTTGTTAATTAATATAGAATTTCAATTTTAATTATCAGAATTAATTTCGACCAAAATTAATCACAGTCTATATATTTTAATTTATTATTTGGCACAAACTGCATTTTTATTCTAATAATCGCCGGTATTAAATATATGCATTACGTAACAAGGGGATTTGTTCTTTCCTTTATTAAATACATATTGATATTTAAATAATTTACTTTACGGAATTAATTCGGTTTTAATCGATATTGTTCAAGCGACAGACTTTCCGCGCTCGATCGTTAAAATCGCAACGGGGCTTAAATGACGAGTGACGCGTATAATCGTCGAAAATCCCCGGGCAGAAGCGACGCCGCCTCTGTAGCTTGCAGCGGCATACGTGGAAGTATTAATCTTGGTATTCCGATACACGCGCGGATAGAGGCGCATTAAGGAAACTTATTGGAAGGAGCAGCCTGTAGCAGACAGTGCGCATTTACCAGCGACCGCAGACTAATACCTACCGATCTACTTAATCCCCGAACCCTTTAGGATGTCAGTGCGCGCGCGGTGGCTGGTAATTAGCAGTCCCATCAACAAACAATGGATACCAATTTACCTAGGATAATGGCGCGAACCACGGCAAGAAAGATTATCCCTTCTATTCAATATATCGGTCTCTGATATTTGCGCGCCAAGTTCGCGTCGAAATTTCACGATCGCGTCGTAAAATATTCACAGCAGCCGCCAAATGTTAGCGCTGGACCATCTCGATGGACCGCGAATCGATTGCGGTTGGACCTCGGCTTCATGGAAACTATAACTACGAGTCTTGTTATTAATCTATTTTCTGTTCTAAAATACTCCGTGTCTGGCTCCACATATTCTATTTTTATATTTTTCTTTCGTAAAACTTCGCAAGTTTCCATGCAACAGGCAGCCACGTCGCTGACCTAACCGAATCAAATCGAAGGTGAGTTATCCGAGGAAATTGCATTTTCGTTGCGAGAAAGAAACCAAGATAAAGGGGACAGTGAACACGCGTAAAGAAGGTAAGATGATCTTCCACGTTGCCATATTGAATTTCATTTGGGTATCCACTTTCATGTGCAGATGACATTCTTTGTCTTCCTGGTCGCGGGAATATTGCATTCTTCCGGAAACCTTTCCTACCTTTCCGGGCGTGGAGGCCCCTCATCCGGTAAAATGAAATTCCTCGTCCAATTTGCTATCCGGTGTGAGTGCAAACGACCTCTATCACTTTCTCGATATAGAAAAAAGAGAGGGACAGATCGATGGGAACCGAACGAGATAGAAAGAGAGGGAAGACCGGAAATCGCGGAAGCCAGAGGGCAAAATGTATCGGGAGACCCGAATGTCATATGTGACACTGGCGATTGCCCGCTCGCCTTTTTTCCCCGTTTTTTCGCAGGCTCGTTTCGGCTGCTCTTGCCGCGAAATTCGATATCTCGCGCACAATAAAATCGAACCTTTTGAGAAGGAGGTCCGTACCTTCGACACGAGTTATTTCCATGGCTTGCACGTCGGATCGAAGAGCGTGGGAGAGCGAACAAACAATAGCGTCGATTTTAAACGTTCCTACGTGCATGCTGCGCCGCGCCGGTGGACTTTATTTCCAGCGTCTCCTACTCCTTCCGTTCGCTTCTCGTGATCGAAAACAATGTTAATATCCGGGCGCGTGATTCATCCCGTGATTGACGTCCTTGACCCGTTTCGACGACGGAAAAATTTGGGTTTACTTTTTTTCATATGCACTTTTTAATGTTAACGGCATACAAAGCAAAACAAAAGAAATCCGACAGTAGTAAAAAATGCATAAATTTGCAGAGAACAAACTCATTGCGAAGCATTCGCAGAGAGAGAGAGAAAAGAAAGATTTTACTTCCTTGTAAAAAATTAATCTTTCTCTTGTGAGTGGAAATGTTTCCACAACAAATTAAACTCCCAGCAAATATAATTAAAAAAAACTTTCATTTATTAAACACTGCAGTTTATACATATAGTTTTGTTAGAATAGTCAAATTCCAGTACATGATGCGCCTGAATGCGCCACATCTATAAAATATCACATTTCACGAAATTGAGGTTTAGATTTTTACGCGCGTGTTTGAGTTTACGGGAAGATTTTACGTAGTCGCATACTTCTGCTCGAATGTCTAGCAGTTACGATCGTGGACGAACTCCACTCTGCACGCGGTTTACTGTAGATGAAATAATATAAGGGTAAAGTGGTAAAAATTCATCCTCGTTGAACGACGCGATTTCTAGCGAATTTCAAGCTACAGAGATTTACAGGGACATTTGTTACATAAAAATTGAGATTTTGCAATTCGCGAGGTTGAAATGCAAATGACGTTCAAAGATACTCATTTCGAATGGAAGGACGTTTTTTGGTTACAGTGAAATATTTCAACCACAAAACTCCTCCGCACTTGAAAAAAAAACCAACATAATTATTCTACAAGTATTGTCAATACCGTTTTGTCCAACCGAAATGGCAATCGGAACGTCGCACAGTCTCGCGTCTCGCGTACCTACTCTCGCTTTCCAGCTCGACATCCCAGAAAATCCGCTCGAAGTTCTTAACTCTCGCCTCTCTCTTTCTCTCTCTCTATTTGTCTTTGTCTTTCTCTGAGCTCTCTTCGATATATACTTAATACTAAGAAGCTCAGAGTGGCGCACTTCGAGGAGCACTCAGAGGGCTCATTCCTCCCCTCACCAGTTTCTTTCATTAACGAAGTGTCTTCTTGTTCTTTATTTCTCCGTTTCCACCGACTCGGGAAAAAGCTAAAAAAAAGCTAACCGATGAAAATTTTTCTCTAATTCTTCCTTTTCCTTTTTTTTCAGGTAAGTGGTCCGATGCTCTCTTCTCGGAGAACAACGTTTCGCCGATCTCAACTCTATTTTTAATCACCGGCTAGGCTGGAGATGGAGAAAAGAAGGTACAACTTTCGCTCGACTACCTTACATAGTAATAAATTGACTTCATTATTTCATTATTGCGATATACCGATATATCGACAAATCAGCAATGACATTAATAATAATGTAACAACAAAATAGTAAGTACTAAATGATAAGATTATATCTTCCGTTGATACTTTACATACAATAAGAAGAGAAATATACTGTCGTATTTCCTGACTTCATTTACGTGGAATTACTTTACTAGTATCGCACGTTGATCGATAGCGCAATTATAGACAGGGGGAAACGGAACCGCTACGAGAAACGGTGTTACTTGTTACGTTTTCCCGCGTGCATACGTATAACTACATACATGTGGGCGAGTCTTGCGAGAAACTGTATCGGAAAGCTGTCTTCCGATATTCCGGCTAGCTCGGGGTTGACCCTCAGCATTCGCTCTCGCGCCTCTCGCTTCTTCGATTTTTTTACTCCGACCCGCATAACATCTGCGCGCGCGACACGATAAACCTATGTGTGTTAGTATAGACCCAGGTAGACGTCGCACGTGACGCAGCACGAGGAGCAAACGTGAGTATCTCTCGGGTGGTTTTGTTTCTCTTTGAAGAGGATCGCTCTCGCATGATGTTTACCGGCTTACCCGTAACTAATTAGCCGATTGCAAAGACGGAAACTGCTCTTGCGTTGCATGAGAGTTTCAGACACATTATTCGATAAAGTTATTTTGTCGCAAAAAAAATTAATATAAATTTTCATGTTTTAATTAGCTAACACGAAAATAGTATACGATTATTATTTTTTTCTTTGAAATCAGGATCTACGTGGTTGAGAATGTCCTGTGTATTTTTAAAACGTTAAAATGTTTAAATCCTGAAACGCTATAAAATGACTGGTTATTTTTAAACGTATATAAGTCTGTCTCAGTATACTGTCGCAGTAATCCTGCTGAAAACACGAAACTCTGAGAATTTGATGGTATTCTAAATCTAAAAATAAATAGATTTATGTAAGAAAGCACACTTACCCACTTCATGCGATAATAATAACGTATACTGTTCGTATATCGGTCCTTCAACCACGCGCCATCGTGACAATAGAGCGCAATTGTGCTGAATTACGTCGGATAGAAGAACAGTGGTTTTATTGTGTGTGAAAACCCCACCGTCTCTAATTGTCGATTCATCTACAGATTGCGAAAGCCGTGTTCCGACTTAAATGCCAGACGATTTACAATGACTGCGCGCGCATATAAACCGCTTACATTTACCAGGAAGGAGGTCACATCATCGTGTGTATCCTTATCGGCGACGAGCCTATATCGAGGCTGTTGCACCGCGCGACGTGTTTCCCGCATCTCGGCCAGCTATTATGCGTTTTCTCCCTTCGATTGCATCGGATGCATGCCGCACGTCACAGGTACGACGTGTATGGCGTACTCGATCGAAGTGTTCTCGGTTGCACGACGCTTTTTCCCGATCTGTGAGTTTCGAACATACTACCAATTTATATATATATATATATATTATATATATAAATTGGTAGTATGTTTGTCGGTATAATTACAGCAATAAAAATTTTAATTTAGTTTTAAAAAGAGATTCTGTTGAAGCTGTAATAATAATATTTTCCGAGGGTGTTACCGCAAATTCTCGCGAGATTTATAATGAGGTACGTAATGTAAAAATACTGTTGTTCTCTTTCGGGGTGTTGTTACATTTATCCCTTCCGCGGGGTCTTCTTTAATTATGCGAGAATATAAATTATAACTCCCTTAGTTTCAAGCTGTATTCTCATATAATTTTACAGCATATTTTTTTACATGTATATTCCGTTATCTACAAACCGAGAGATTCAGTGGAATAAGGGTCTGAAAGATTAATTTCTAATTTTATATAAATAAGATAGGAAAGAAAAAGAGGAAGAACTATACTATCTGTCGTTTAGAAACTTGGAAATCTCTTTATTTTACCTTTCACAATAGAACTGCATCGAAAATCGTAGTAAATCGGGCAAATTTCCAACTTTCTTACTTGGAATAACATAAAATCCCATCTTTTTAAAAACTCATTACAAATGAAATAAATTCGAACATTACTGCTCTCTGGAATGATGTACTATTATATTCGATTTATTATCGAAATTCGCAGTTTTAGAAAAACTACTGTGATAGAGAGCCTTTTTCGCGGCGTTTGCCGAGATTAAAGCGCACGCAAAGCCGATGACGTGTCGCGATTACCAGCTCGCGGGAATACCCCGTGAGAAATCCTATAAGACGTTTGTGATGATATTAGCTTTAACAGTTCGGACGTAGTTTATTTCCCTTGTAAATTCGCCAGGGTGCTGGCATCAGCGCGGCACGGCACGAATGTGTACGCGCGGATGTGTACGCTCTCCACCTGTCTGTCTCTTTCTATCTCTCCCTCAAGACTTTACGTGCACGCGCCGTGTGTGCCCGCACATAAGTGAATGGAATTTGCCTAGCCGTCTCCCCGCGGAATTTCATTTTCCGACCCATCCACCATCACCAAAGTCCTCACCCGTTTCTCCTCTGCTCCTGCATCCGCACCTCTTCCCCCAGAGACAGCGCGGCGAGATCCTGAGGGCGGTGTTATGTCACAATTTGCAGGCTGACAGTCGCGATTCATCGTGATCCCGAGGACGAATTCGCGTCCTCGCTCTTCTCGGTAAGAGGGTGTAAAAAATGGGCACGTTGAGGGTAAAGGGAAAGAGATGTGACGGCAGCTCAGGAGAGGCACGTACGAAATAAGATGCGCGTCCTGGAGAAGACAGATGACGCGTCTCCGCATTGAGAGGAAATATTTCTGGTCAAGAGTAACGCTGCTCCTTAGCGCGCTATTCGCTGCCTTATCATTCTTTACCGTCTATCTTCTATCTTGACCGATATAAAAGCAGGAGATAATTAAATGTCCTGCCAGGAAATAAATTTTTATTTTTTTTCTGTTTAATTAATCCAATTATTAAATGTATATTAAATGAAATAACGGGCGATTTCAAAGATCATAAATCTATAAGCTTTTCCAGCGCGATACATTTTAACGATATATTAGGATACATTTCCGTAAATGTAAATTTCTCCATTTCGACGAAAACCACAATGTTAGAAATGAATTTCTCTACCTTTCTGGACCCACTCGTCTGACTCCACCGAATCGTCTGAAAGGACGGAGAAATTTCTAACATCTTGCGGTTTTCATTAGAGTGCGGAAATTTGCGGGGACACGTATACTACACGTTGGAATATTCCAACGGAATCGTTAGACATCTCGGGGAGACATCCGGAGTCTCTCTATTCTGTGCGAGCTACCTTGACTTCGTTAACGACTGTCACGTAGCGCTTATCATCGTCCATAGACCGCGCGATTTAGACTCGCTTGTCACGATATGTTTTTCTCGAGAACCTTCTGCAACGGCTGCATACGACCTGGCTTTTTGTCGTTCGCTTCTGCAAGGAGAGGTTTCTCCGGCAAAAGCAATTCCCGGACTCGGACTCTACAAATACATAGCTGCATGGAATAGGCGAGACAGTAACGCAAGTAGCCTTTTGGTATCTTGCAAGTGGCAGCTGTGCCCCGTCGGCACAACGTACCGAACAGGTTCACCGATCGAACGAACGAGGAATGTCTTTGTGCACAGTACACTAAATGTCTCCGCGAACGCTCGCTCGGCTTTGCCAATTATTCAGCACTGTTAACAGTTGAGTTTATGGCTTGATCAGACAGCGTATGAAGGCTTCAATTTTGGATTCTTAAAGATATTTTTAAATTTCCAATTAAAAAGATTTTATTAAAAATAATTAAAATTTTTCTATGATATGGTTAGCTTCCGAATAATAAACAAACAAATAATATAATCTTGTTCTTTGCTTCATGATTTTAAGTGTGTTTTACGTTTTTATTTGAAAATTAACTTAAATAAAATTAATTTTATAATTAATTTTTTGGATATTTATGTCATATCATCGTATCTGATCAGTTTCCATCTACTTAAGTTTGCCAAAAGAGCAGTCGCGGTCGTTTTTATATACAAAATAATGGCAAGATAATGGCCTTCACGAGATCATTAATCTGTTAATGGCAGTCTCGCGGCTCATCCTTGTATCGTCGATCTCTTCCCTCGCGTTTTCCCTTTCCCCGCATAAACACAGGGCGAACAAGAGGCGATGGCCCCTCCCCCGTTTACCCTCCCCAATTTGGATTCGACGTGCGTGACTGAACGGAAACTGCGTAATCTGCGTAATACCCGTAACACACCATTATGTTATTACATCGGGGTGTTACGTGTCCACCCACGCAGTGCCGCCTGCACAGCTATAGAGCGGTGCATACAGCGAACGCTATAACGATGCGCTGCGCGCTGCGCTGTTCGGCGCGGGTGAGAGGCATTAAAAGGCTCTTAACGTGTCTTTAAAGAGGGTTTGAGGGATGTCGAATCCGCGGATATCATTCGGCGTACATTTCAACCATAAATATTAACAGGGAGAGTCGGCTGAAGCTACGAGAGTCGGATGATGCGCCACTCTCGACGTTTACGTCCCGGGGATTACGACCGAGAGTTTTTGCGACTTTACTTTTTTTTAATCCATTTCGAAATAACCCTCTATCTCGCGATGATGGGGAAACTCAAGTGATATCAGTTTATAGCGAACTACGTGCATTTGTGAAAAACATTCAAAATCCATGCTCTCTCTTTATTAGAGGGAAAAAATCTGCAGCAGAAGTTAATTATTATCGAGAGACCGTATCATCGCGATACTCAAATTACTCGAATCTTCCTGTTGGTGAAATTGCGGGCTCGGTGTTTCGAATCGACATTTTCGAACTGCGGCGCGATTTTATCTGATGAATTCCCAACATCTCTAAGCTTGTAGATATCCCAAATAACTTCCGGTGAATCAATTCCCACGAGATCCGCATAACGCTCCGCGAAGCGTAGCCGCCTGTATTTCCACTAATCGATACCCGCGTAGCGCCTTGTTTTAATGAGTGCTGACGTTTACAGCGGCTGAAACGCGATCGTCCGGCTCTTAACGGGGATGAATTTACGCGCGGTATAATTTCATGGACTGTTTCTCATGTATGTGTATGCGAACACGTCTCTGGATAACCGTGGTGACTATAATATGCTCGGCGGGCATCGAACGGATAGGATGATTTTCTCTTCACGAATGAGAAAGCGTGCATAGGGCGAGTGACCGCTATGCACTGGGTGGTTCAGTTTCAATGGTTAGGTGAAGTTATATCTTGTTTGACAAAAATTCTCAAGGAAATATAATTATTGGAAATGAAAGAGCTCTTGCGAATTAAAATGTGAAGATCTGCATAGGTAGGGTAGACCGGGGACAAAAGTAACATTTTGAGTTTAAGATTTTATAACAGTTAAAATATAATATCTACGTAAAAAAGACCTGTACCTTTAGATGTAGAATTTATTTGACTACAAAATTTTCTTGTGCTGAATTCAGTAATGTAACTAGAAAAAAAGTTATTATTGTTTAAAGAATATGAGGAATACTGTTACAACCGTCCCAACCCCCGGGACAATTGTAACAGCAGAGGGGAACGATTGTACCACATCATCTATAAACAAAATAATGGTTATTTAGTAGGTTTATGTAATCAATCTTACGAATTTTCTATAAAAAATGTAACTTTAATGATAAAATAATTTATTACATGACAATATCAGTATTTTTACATTATAGCAAACAAAAACAAATAATACTGTTTTCTCAACTGAAAGATTATTTATTATCATATATATTTAAAGGGTTAGGTTAAGTTGAAGTTGTCCCCGAGCAACGGGGACAATTGTAACGCTACAATAACTGTCCCCAGGCATTAATGTTACAATTGTCCCCTAATGATATTTTATGATTTCAAGTAAATTTTTTACATAAATATCTGGATGAAAGTCAATCGTATTATGCAAATCATCAACATATATAATCACTAAAACATATAAAAATAAAACCTTATACCTTCGGCATAAAGAAAAAAAAATATTTCAGATTTTATGCACGTAAGAAAACTTACTTCAGGAAGGAAAAAAGTAACTTCTTCTCCTGCACACGTGCACGTTCCGCGAGGGGCGGCAATGAACTAAGGAACAAATGCCGCTCTATCTAGCGGATCTCGCCTCGCGGTCATACACACGTACCTTTTATAGTTTAAGAAATATTCACGATGTTACAACTGTACCCTGTTACTTTTGTCCCCGGTCTACCCTATATTTACATAATACTTGCTCTTTGATTAATTTGATTGACTCGATAAAAATTTAACTTCAGCTTTGTTTGTTACATGATATATGAACATTGAGAATTGAAAAGTTTTAATGAGTGGTAAACTTCCATTGATACTTTTTGCAAATTTAAATCCTTTTAAGAATTATACATTAGATATAATTAAATTTTGTAGATTATTGGCGCATTTCCATCTTCGAAAATAAACATTTTTTTTTTCAAAATTGAATGTATCTTTTAGCGAAAATTACTGACCCCGTGTAAGATCACTGTTACGTATACCGCAGCTATACACGGTTAAAAAATTTATCTAGTATGTCTGAGCCACCCTGTGCGTATGTGTGTGTAGCGAGCTAACGTCGCCACTATGCAAGTCGGCAAGTTTATGCACCGCGTTGGATTCCCCCGACTAGTCCGGTCTTTCCCCCTTTATAAGCTCACCCGAGCTATATGTATCGCGGCACCAGTATTTTACTATTCTCATTCCATTTTCGCATGTCGCGCTTTCGCTCGGAGCGAATCGCGGTATAATATTAAGAGCGTTGTTTATTGTTACCGCGTGTTACATTGTTCGGGATACAAGACTCTTACGGTGCGCCATGTACATACCGCATGCTATCTATTCGCACCTTATGCATTTGCATGTTAACAACGGCATGCTTGCAAATTCACAAAAGGTTTTGTGAAATTGCGTGACTTTTATGTAAAATAAATGGAACGCTATTCTTAACTTTCTATCTCGATATGGAGTATATAATTTTGAGAATTCTAATATGAATACGATATCATAATCAGTACATACATATATATCAGTATTAATACCTTTATGAGGTAAAATAATTATTAATTTTATTGATATATTCATGCAGTGAAGAATATTACCCTAAAATTAATGTATTTATGTATTAACATTAATTAACGTATTAACATTTAAATTTGAATTTTTTAATTCAAAAAGTGATTAATGTATGTTAATTAATTCAACAATTGATTAATGTATATTAATTAATTCAGCAGATTATTACCATGTTACAAATTATTTTTGGTTACAAATAAATTTGTATTCTGCTTTTTATGAGACAGAATGTAGAAACATATTATTCGATTTTACTATAAAGAGGCATTTGATTGCCCTTATAACAGTCAAATTGCTGTCAAATCATTTCTTCTCAATGATACTCATTATCTGTTACTTATTACACGAATTTTTCTGCGATTTTTACTTCAATAACTACTTGAGGTTTCCTTCTTTGTTTCATTTCAAGAGTTTGCGATCGATAAAAGGTACGCGAGTTGAGGCACCGTATATACGTCCACGACATTCGTTTTGCGTTCAACATTTTCGCACATGAATTAAGGTTTCTCTAGAATTTTCTCGCGGAAGGAAATGAAAATTGCATCTCGCATTAACCCTTTAGGCTGGCAGAATTTTCCATGAAGATTACCAGAGAAAGGGAGAAAGAAAAGATAAAAATTCGATTTCTCGCAACTACGTTACGCATCTGAAAGTCGGATTCTTCTTTCGTATAGTAATAACGTAGCTAGATTAAATTCGCTTCGCGCGTATATTCCAGAGATAATATCGAGAGTCGACTGCGTCAGCGAAAACATTAATATATTTAGTCCAGAAATTTATTATAACGCGTGCTGCATTACTTACATGTATCCTGATGATATTCTTATATTAAAGGAACTTTTAAAATGCTTCGAACTGCATATCATTAGTGATATAAAACATTTTTGGTTAAAAATAAAAATTTTAAAACAAAAAAAGAAGACGACGGCGCGCCTCGAAGCGTGGTTGGCAGCGAGCATTTATTTCACTTAAGAAGCGTATTCGTGAGCGTAGAAGACGGCACTCTTCACTCTCGAGATGCAATTATTCCTAATTATTTCAGCACCTCGGCAAGAAGGAAAGAAAGGGTAAGCTAGAGAGAACTAGAATTAAATTCGCCGTAAGTACTGCCAGTTAAGACGCGTGTGTATGCGTTAAGCTCCGTTCACACTAGCAGGAACATAAATCACCCTTTAACTGCGTACATTATTCACTCCGACTAAAATGTTATTTATGAAAAATGCCTTTCTTCCCATTATCGCAGTAGGTAAAGAATATACCGTGTCAAATGTACGTCGTCGTGTGGTGCTTTCGCAAAAATTTTGAAAAATGTAGAAGTACTAAGAAAATATTAGTGCCTCTGAACATTAAAGAAGGACAAGTCATTTCCGAGCTCCTAAAGAATATTTCTTTAAAACTTCAGGTCTCTGAGCGTCTCGTGGATATTGTGCGGCATGTGGACTGGTCTCGGAAGCATGCAGCGGTCATAAATTGTTATCAACGCTCGTGCATTTACGATTCACCTGCGAACTGCCGGATCCGGAAATTCGTAAAAGCATCGTGAATTATTCGCGGTCGCGTCTCGCTGCGGGGAGGGTAGGCCGGCACAGCCGTCGTCGGTGTGAATATATCCTAACGCGCATCGGTTTTTGCACGGCGCGAAATGCAACGGGTGGCCGCGATCGCTTGTAAATGCGCGCCACGTAAAGGGATAGGTTCACTCATTAGGCGGTAACTACGAGTATCCGCTAACCGACTCCGCACCTCGTCGGCAACAACGAACGTGGCGCGGCTAGGAAATTCACGTTGCGAGACGACGACGTGGCCGGGCACGTCCACAATAGAATTACAACTGTCGGCGATTCGTGTACGTCGTCCTCCCTCGGTGTTTATTCTCCGGATACAAAGGGTGAAGAGAGAATGAGAGAGAAAGAGAGAGAGAGAGAAAGTCCCAGCCCTGAGTGTATATTACAGTTAGAGCGAGCTCGTCAAAGCGATGCTCGTATGGGATCATTATTACGGACGTACACAAAGTACGATGCCGAGAGGCGGGAGCGAAAAACCCAGGAAAACGATAGTGTTGTGATGAAGTCTGGATAATTGTAGCTTGGATATTTGAACGTTAAACAGTAGCACGGTATCGAAGTTCGTTCCGCAAATTAAAGCAGATCGTTCATGTGTGATGCTGTGCGATGATACAATCGGACTATTTGTTATACGAATGTTCATATCAGTCGTAACTGTAGAACTTTAGAAAAATTAAAAAAAATCACAGATTATAAAAACGTAATAGTATAAAGAAATAAGAAAAGGAAAACTCTCGCGATATATTTTCTTCTTGCTTGACAACAAACATTTCTAATATCTATAATCTAACTCTTTTAAGAATTGAATTTATTAGTGAATCAAATCATAATTGACCGTCGCGATGATATATTTCTGATATTATGGCACAATATGTGATAATTTTGTGTTATATACATTTCAGGTGTTAAAGTCATTTATCGTGACTTATATAAAAGTAGCTTAGAAATATATTAGTTAATTAATTGATATTTATAATGGTTTTAAAAGCATATATCGTAATTTTAAGAAAAATCAATTTATATTACAACGTCCTGTACAATATTGGTTAATTATTGATTTATCATAGATCTAGTACCTATATAATGATGGCTGAATAATGCGGTGCAAAAGAAAGAAAAACGTATATCGCAGAGCGATAAAGAACGCGATGCAAAAGTTAGGTTATTAGGAGCAGAAAGTTCGGCGGTTGTAGATAAAGATTCATCGCCGGCGTAAATATAGGTAAGTCCGATGCGGAGTTTTCGCGCTAATGAAATCCCGAGATCAGAGGAGGCGGCGCACGTTCTTATCGCCTTTAATGCCGGAAAATTTTGGCCAAACTTTACGACCGAAGTCAGAAGGAGTCGCGACCTCGGCTGTCGTGGAGATGCGTCTAATTGAAAAAGTAGTTTGCGTTGTCGTTAATGAGCGAGTTGTCTGTCGTCTCTGCTTGCGACGAACGACGGGAGTTCCATAATGCTGACGTCGGCGAAACGAAACTTTCAATTAAAAACTCAGGAAAGGTATAATTTCGGAGTAACGATGTGAATCTCACTTGAACTGCTTGATTTCCCTAGGCACTCGACCAGCGAGAAGGACGACTAATCAGATTCCATTAAAATTTCATATCGAACGGGGTGCTCGATTTTGACAGGGACGTTAAATTGATAGGATGAAAAAATTGGAAGAATTTGGAATATGTAAAATGACGGCGGTAGAATTCTGATTTTTTAGTTTTAGATTTCCCTATAGACAGATCTCGTTAGACATTGCAAAAATTGCGAAAGTATTTAATTACTTTCATATGAAAGCATAGCACGAAAACTTTCTTTCTCTTTCTCTCTTTTCCCCTTTCGCTCTTTCCCTCTCTTTGGTTTTGAAATTTTATACTCTATTGTCCACACGTGAATAAGCGCATATATAAAACACCAGCTAAAATTTATGAGTTATTCTCTGCATATTTATGCGTGATAATAAATAAAATGTAAACATGTTTAAAACGGATAACATAACACGTAAAATTATATAGGTATATATATATAATTTTATTTATTATATTTTTAATTACATAAAAATGTGAAAATAATAACAAATAATGTAACACGTTTTACAATGTTTGTTTGTTTTATATTTCTACCCTTTCAGTATTTTCGTCACATTATTCGAAAGACTAAGCTTTCAGATGAATGAACTTTAAACCGCAATACATCGCCAGAAACAGACAGACGGGGAGATGATAAATCGGTGCTGTAAAAATTTACGAGCGGAGGTACGAATTGAAACGATGAATTGCGCCACCGTATCGAGCGAATGGCCCTGGGAATTCGACCCGTTAGTTCTTATCTAGACAGGACGCGGCTTCCCCGCAGGATATAGGTCGTAGTGTGTAGAGAATGTATTGGACCCTCCCCCACCCCTTCGTTTCTCTCTCTCTCTCTCTCTCTGCCGACATCTCCGTGTCGGTGGGTCGTCCCTTTATAAAGCCAAGTTGGGATAAGACTCCCTCGGGAGACTCCTGGGTCCAGGGGGATGATGTACTCGCCTCGAAACTGCTGATAGTATCCTGGGAAAAACCGGAGAGGCGTTCGTTCGAAATCTATGTAACCTCGTTCGTTCCTGCTTCTCTTCGTTCTCTTTTTAACTTCCGTTCTCTTTGTTCCTTTTAATCGTTTTTCTCGCAAACTTTCTTCAATTCCTTAATTCTTTTCCGCTTCCTTAATTTTACTCGGATACTTATTCAGATTTACGTTTTGGTGCTATTATGATTATTGCCTATTTCTGTTATTGTTATTGGTTTCATTAGTGCTATACTGAGGGTTAATAGGCCCATAGCGAAACCGTTATTGCTAATTGTAATTTGTGGAATTTTCTTTGTTTATTGGAATAAGAAACTAAATTGAAAAAGAAATTATTCTGAAGCGAAATTCATAAAAAAAATTGTGAATATTAGACAGAGTCTGAAACGTTTTATTCTATTTAAGATTAAGTTATCTATATCCTAAGTAGCAGATACTAAATAAAAGTCGTAAAGAAGTAACGGAGTTTTAGGGGGTACGTAAATCGATTATCCTTCCGTTTTCTCGCGCTCCCTTCAATTGACTCCGCCGTCTTTTTTCTTTCTCCCTTTCCGGTTCTTGTACACTTCGCAAGAAAGCCAAACTCGCAATATTGGCCTCACTCCGGGAAGAAAGTTTTGGCGCGATAAGACGACAAGTGTTGGATACCGCACGAGAGTATCCTAAAGATTCGGATTCTGATGCGAGGGAATAGTCCGTGGGCAAGTGAAACTCGATCTGTAGTAAATGAAATACACAAAAGAAATCTATTTCCATTATTTTTAATATGCGAAAAAATTCCAGCGATACGAAAGTTATTAAATTCATTATTAATAATGAAATATATTTTGAGATTTAATTATCGTATAACAAGAGAAAAAGTAAAATTAACGCTCTAATTCTTTCAGTTTTTAGTGTAGAGAGAAAATATAAACTGTAACTTAAGAGAGTGAAAGAGAGAGAGAGAGAGACTTTAATTAAATTTTAACTTGTTACTAATTTATTAATATTTTGTATAGCAAGAAATAAGGTACAAATAAAAACAATTGGATAAATTGTTAGATCCGCCAGTGTGTAGTTAAAAATAAATGCGAGATTAAGCGACCCTCACAAGTGAGTTAATTAAATAAATTGATACTGGCCAGTTGGGTCGCTTAATCTTGCATTTATTTTTACAAATAAAAAGCTTAAATACCGTTAGTAAAAAAGTTCACATTTTAATAATTGATGTGGTTTGGTTGCAATTCTTTCTTATGCAATTTTGTTATTTATTGTAACGTAAAAAGATGTACATATAAAAACAAAGTGTTTATTCTTGATTTTTTATCAACATTTTAATTATCTCATTAGTTTAAAATCTAAGATTAATATAGTAGGTTTCAGGAGCTTGTATATTTTACGGTAGATATACATACCTATATAACCATGCAATTGCTTTTATTCTAACTCTATTTCTATTTTAATTAAAATTACTGAATCAGGTCGCGGAATTGGATATCGCGATGACGTCCTCGATATTACGGTATAATTTACGCCCGTATAATTCAAACTCTACACCTACAAATTTAATTAATTTAATTAATTTAACCAGTCAGACATTTACTATTTGTCCATTTTGCATTATAGTATTCTTCGTTGCAAAACGCTTCTATTTGCCGCTATACAATCCCCGCTACAAAATGTTTGTACGCAGTTTCTCTGTTCTCGCGATACATTTTTTCGTCTTTTGTCGCGAGTTAAAAATCGCGCGATAAATCGATATCGAACTTATAAACACAAGATTCGCACTCTTCCACATTCTCACGATTAGCAGTGCACCGCCGATCTCCCTTCATCGGTTTATCGGCCGCAGAGCCAACCGCTACCGGCTCTTATCGCGTCCTTATCGCGACTGCAAGATGCAGTTCCGTTGAGGTACACGCCGTTTAACCGGCTGGAATCGAGGCCACTTGGAGAACTGGCTCGACGACACGAACAAATTTTTAGTATCTACAACCGTATCGGTGGATTTATCGAATTTATACGAAATTAATGGAGTGATGATCTTAGACGAGCGCTATTAAACGATCGATTAATCCGCCTTTTAATTTCCGCTAATTGCTTTGCGACGCCAAGAATATTTGTATAATTGTCGGACTGCTAGTTTTTCTGTTTCTATTTCTTTCTCTCGGCCGGCTCGGGCAAGCACTTCCAGAGTGGACATTTTATTGCCTCGTATATGTCGGCGATTTGATGCGAGTCACGTCTTACCTCTTATTAATTCGAAACATCCTTGCTCTGGGAATGCTGTAATTAATTGCATGGAAGAAGAAGCGTGTATCGTAAACGCGCTTTTAAAAGTCTTTCCCTCATAAAATGAAACTTCTTTTTCAAAAGTGAACAGTGAATGTTTTGGCCACATGACGTATATAAGAATATCCTAATAAGAATAATATGGGATTAATTTCAATGAATAGAAATCTGTATTACTTTTTTTAACAAAATTTTAAGAAAAATCATTATTCTATGTAGATCCTTAATGCTGAAGAATGTATAATTAAGTGAATGTGTAATTAAATCTCAGTTTATTTATATTAAGCAAACTTAAATAAGTCAGAAGTAAGTGAGGAATAAAATTTTATGTCACTCAAAGCTTTACTCGCAAAATGCCGTTGTTGATTGTTTGTTTTTGAAACACTAGCTGTTCTGTTTCACGTTTCATGCTTTCACGAAAAAAAAAATCAATCGCATTTTGCACAAAGAACTTGGCATGAAAATTTTATCCATTCTGAACGCCGTATTGAAAATGAAATTTCATACGAGGATGACGAGCGACCGGGAGAACTGCGTTCGGCCCTTTGTTTTTACGGGAATTTTGTTTTTTTTTCGCCGGGGGAGGGTGAAGTGCATTCCAGGAAAAAAAGAACTGGAGAACTCAAAAGTCGACTTTTGCATGAACTGGCGGCAAATCGACGACCGATTGTGCGAACCGATTCGCGGAGGGTACAGAATCGATCGATCAGTCAGTCAGTCAGTTTGCCCAACGATGAGCTTCTGGCACCGCGATTCCCGAAAATTGCGCCTTCGCTCGTTTTCGCTCCCTGAGGCTCTTTATGGAGGCAATGCAATTTACCGACAACGGTCTGTATACGTTGGTGGAAAAAAAGTACACGCGCGTGTATGTACACAGGGTACGCGTACCTCGCTTCGGGACGACGCGACGTTAATTGAATTTTTAGACCCGCGTCATTCGGCGTGACTTTTCATAACGCGTGCCATATATCTGCGGGTCATTCTGCTTTCGCGGTGGCGGTGCCGCAAATCGAAAAAGGGGACAAAGAAAGATGAAGACTTTCTGTGCGTTTTGTTCGACGAACGTCATAGAATTTTGCGAATTTTGTTCGTGGATACGCGATTCTTCGGTTAGAAACTTTTCCTATACGATCCGAGAGTTATCGATCGCGAATTATCCGTGAACGCAGCGGCTTTCAGTCGCTGAACGAGCGTGATAAGATGCAAAGAATGAAATTTGAAATGATTAAGTGAAATCGATGTCGCAATTTCTATGATAACTAGCGCAGTGATATATGTCTCTTTGATCATGGAATATGGGATTATCATGGACAATAACTTTCAGGTTGAATTTGGTTATAGAACTAGTTTATAGTTATGTGAAAATGTGTCGGACACAAAGTTGCCGCAGCTCCCGAGCGACCATGTCGCTCATTTCAAAACTTTCAAAATGCAATTCCAAAGTATTGTACATTCCTTTTTATTTTTCTTACCTTCATTTTTCTTCCAACTTTTTATCTCTTCCTTTATTTCTTTGCTAACACTGCAAGTGTGTCTGTATATATATGTATGTGTGCGCGGGCTTTTCTACACTGAACTGATGGAAATTATCTGCGTTATTCTAATGCAGAAAGAAAGATAGTGACTTTCTTTAGCTTTGATCGATGGGCATATTTAGGAGAGCCATAAAAATCTGGTGATTTTGTTATTATCCATTATATATAGGTTACTGCATTTTATACTTTATGTGTATCACCAACCCCAACTTCGTTAAACCAGTGAAGGAAAAGTATAATTTTAACTGTCACCGCACTGAGAGTTAATTGGTCCTGTCATTGGGATTTCAAAGAATCCAGTACCGCGCGTTCAATGAGCAATGGTATAAATTTAATGAAAACGCCACTGCAAATACATCGAGAATTAATTAGTCCCGTTCTCATCGGCGTGCCTAGAAATCGATGCCCGAGCAAAGCGCTATACGCGCCCCTATCTACGTTCGCGCCAATCTAGTTCCACCTAGAGAGAGCTCCAGATCTACCTCCAGCGTTCCGGTCGATAATTAAATTTCACCTATACCGGGTCTGCCGAATATTAGTCTCGGAGGCATTGCCCGTTGTTCCTCCGGAGAGCCATCACCACGACACTGTGGCGCGCACCACGATCATAAATTCTCGACCGATCGGTATGGAGCGCGCGAGAATGGAGATAATAGATAGGGAGAAGGAGAACGAGAGAGAAGTAAAGCCGGGGAGTAAATTCAGGTGAACGCGCGGCGAGAGAAAGAGAGAGGAAAAAAGAAAGGGTTACGCGTAGTATTCTGAAATTATTACCATTTTTTTAATTTGTTTGTTTCTTTTTGTCAAAAGAAGAAAAGGGGAGAAAATATCATCCCGTGTGGGCCTTCAAATTTTCTCCATTAATTCTCATATTCTCCATTGCATACAACTCGGAAACCATTAGACTTTCATGATCTTTGTTAGCATGAAATCTATTCTGCATTCGCTCTAAGAATCCGAATATATATACAAAACGAATGACAATAACCTCACGACAATACCCTGTACACATAAATTGCAAGGGTGAGATTCCCTTTATGGGGTTCGTTGCGTCACCGTCGTCCGTGTGCATATATAGTCTCGATGGAGGGATGACGTAGCCTAGAGCATTATATAAATCCCCGAAATTATGGAATCTCGCGTACCCGCGGGTTCGCTGCGTTCATCATAAAGCTCGTCTCTCGTGCCGGCGTGTGTGCCTCGCAAGATATCTATATGGCTCTCATTTCGCTAGGCCGTTATTCGTTCCCGATATTATGCGTCGCTTCTCAATAAGAGAGCCCCTCTCTCTCTCTCTCTCTCCCTCCCTCTCTCTCTCTTCTCTCTGCAAAAGTATACCATGTAATAATAACAGCGACCGCAATATCATGTCCAAGGGTGCAAAGGATAAAATAAACATTATAGGTTGCTATTTGCTATTTTTCAATAATAAAATGCAACTTCATCCAGTATAAAGAATGCTAAATGTAACTCTGAATATTCAGAGATTTAAGAGAATATTTGTATGTGTATTGGACGCACTTTATTAATTAACTGCGTTCTCTTTACATATTATTTATTTTTTCATCACTAGTCTTTTTTCTCTATATTCTTAAGATGGAGCAGTTTTTTGAATATTAAAGAAATTCCATTCTACTTAATAAATAAGAAAATGGTTATAAAACTAGAGAGTAACTTTCTCTGATACATAAAATTTAATTAATTTAATAACGGGGAACATGAAGTATTAGCAATAAAGCAATATTTTTGTTGAAGGAAAAGAAGTTCTGACAATCAATGCGTTGGGATAAAATATGAATTAATTTTAACTAGAACTAATTATTATTTCGTGTTAAAATGTAGTTTAAAATTATACGTAACGATAAATATTATTTCCACAATTAAAATGCTACAATATATTATATATTAATATGATTTGAGCGTAGCGTTAAATTAATGGCAATGTTTGCTTCTAAAAAATCTGCTTTTTGCAATAAACCATATTACACGTAGCATTACATGCAATTTTATCGCGAGTTGTTTTCCATTAATATCCCATGCCAATTGAACTTCGCTTAACCAACCAATCAAATGATTAACAGCGCGGGGCGCCGCGCGCCGTTGCAGAGTGCTCGCAGCAGATGCAGCGCGTCGAGATTTACAAAGGGAATATCAAGTCCGCCTGTAATTAGCGTGCCGCGAAATTACAAGCGGTTCCGCGGTGTAGCGAAAATATGATAATAACGGCGTCTGACAGGCTCGCACCGACAGACGAGCTGCCGTTCGCGCGTGAGCGCAAAGCCGACCCCAACGCGACTCCGAAAGCAACGCTGATTCACGCGATAATGAATGCGAGCGTAATCCCACGTTGGCTAATGAGTCTCTCCGGAGGTAGTTTCGAGGGACCCAAACGGAAAAACTTCGCTCGAGTTCGAATATCCGCGTCACGATATCAGGTATAGTAATAACCAGATATACACTTCAAATGGAGAAGAGATGTTGTAACATGATCTTCATCATCATTAATATAAACTGTCTCGCTTGATCAGTATATTTTTATTGCTCGGAACTATCCATCAAATAGGAATTTTGCTCGGAATTTTATATATTTTATTCTCAACTGCTGAAAGCAGTTTATTATCGATCTGCTCCGGTAAAGATGTATGGGTACTAAGCGACAAAAATTGTCCTCGCACATAGATTGAGCGCAACCATTACGAACTTCGAAGGCTTCAATTATTTTAACCTGTCACATGCGACGTTACAACTGGAGCACCCAGGCATTCGCTATAGGTAACTTCACTCACAAGCGCTCGGAACTCTTTCGAGCGTGACCTGTCACTCGAGTCGAGCCCAGCCCGAATAAGCTCCGGGGTATTACCGGGACTTAGGGTGATGAAGGTGTTAAACTTAGCGCCGAGAAACCCGAGAAGAATGTTCCTCGTTCGATCAGCCTCGACAAGAGATGTTATATGATACGTGCATACTGAATAATGTTGCGACTTTCTTTTTTTATCTATTTTTAGTGTCTTTGTACTTATAAATTATATAATTCACAGATAATTGTTAACGACAAAAACCGTGATAAAGAAGTTGCTTATTACATTAAAAATAATCCTGTATTTATTTGAAATTAAAATTAGATTTTGTAACTTAACAACTATATAAATCAATAATTGACTCTAACTATATCCTTACAGCTAATTGTTTCTCTTTGCCAAGAGAAATAAACATCGCGAAACAGTTTGCGATACCGAAAAGAGGGTTTTTAACATCGATGCAACTTGAAATTTTGCGGTCAAATTTTGTCACAAAATTAGTCTCGTAGATAGCAAACAACGAAGCTATCACTGTCCGGTCGTTATTGGCCGCCAGCAACGTCCAGAATCCAATATTGTGTCGTTAAACGAGCAAGCCGAGGATATATATCGTCGTAGGACAATCGGGATTGATGATCCGCAAATGGCTGCATAGTTTCCTACGTCGGTTCATCGCGAGGAATGATGCTCGTTGGGCAGTTACTATGACGGGAAAATCATGATTTGCAGGCAGCATACGTTTGCAACGGTGCATCCGAGCCGTATCCGCGGCCCAGTTTAATCGAATTACTACGGGGAAACGATTAATCTCATTCAGTGCGTCACAGAGAGGAGTAGGCAGTACGTCACAGACAGGTATCGTCATGAGGACATGACCGTTTTATCGTGCCTGTTATAATCACACGTAACAAGCTTGGGCGCGTATACCGCTGCGCCCGCGAAAGTTCGACCCTCGATGGAATCTAATTTTAAATCGCGATCGAATAGAAACGTATTGACGCGACGATAATAAATCAGGTTAGTCGATTTGGCATTATTACAAAACATGCCTGGATATTTTTTGCACGTTTGGAAGCGTTAATTAATCCGAGCAATACGGACACATTTTCTGTAATTACAGTTATCAACGAAAACGTATAAATATTGACAAATTATTTTGGTGACTTTAAAGCATTTTATAGAAGTGTACGTCAATCCGGAAGCTTCTCTTTTTATGTAAAATGAATATTCAATAGCATTATCAATGTACGCGTACTAAAATCATTATAGAACACCCAAGTTCTCATATAATTATACTATTGCTCATGCAACTCTTCTTAATTAAACGGGAATTCGATACTCTTATTTCTGCGAGGAGCTCGAATCTTTGCCTTAATAACCGGGTAAACCGATAAGAAACTTTTTTAATTAGTCGTATCGATCGTTTGCTCGCGCATATCGACAACCCATTATTACGCGAAGATAATTAAGCTTGAGACGATGCTTTCTTTTTAAGACGTCCTCGCGCTTCGCCAACGATTCTATGGTGTGTCGATCTCACGGACGCAGGATTAAGAATTCTGCGGTATCCATCGGGATACCGGGATTGAATTATCAAGCCCAGACGTTCGTCTGCGTGTGCCTCCTTTACCGATCAATCCGTCCGTTCCGGAATGAGAGGCGCGTGTATTTGAGCGTGCGCGTGTGCGAATGTGCGACGTCACGTACGAATGCGAGCGAAGAGGAATCCCTCTTTCTCTCTTTCATTCCCTCTCCCGATGGTCCTGAACAACTCCGCGAGGCAATCAACGTTCCTTCGTCGTCCTGATCTGGGTCTTATCGGTGATTTCGCACCAGAGAGTCCGATGATTAGTCTAAGAAATTACTTCCTTTTCCCATTGCCGTTTTCAGATAAAAGCGTGCAACGAAACTTTAGTATTATTTAGTATCTCCTGTTTAAGTAGAAACATTCAGGAGATTTATTTAAATCTGCAAACGTGACAGATCTTATTAATTTTACTACAAGTCTTAGCAGCTGAGAAATATAAATATCGCTTATTTTGATCTCTTAATTGCTCTATTAAAATATTATATCGAAAAGGGAAAGAATAAGAAATTATAAGGATTTAGATAAATTGTCTAGATTTCTTGTTTTATATATCGAGTTAATTCAAATATCTCGAGAAATTAGATGTGATATTGAGTTTCAAAATAACTCATTCTTGAAAAGAGAAGGATCAAAGCTGATTCGAGATTGACCAAGGGATAAAATCCGAACTGAGACGTCCGCACGTACTGTCCTTTACGTAGTTTCTTGAAACGAGATACAAAAGCAAAGGGCGTTTAGCTCACAGCTGCATCGTCTCCCCAAAGGATTTTACACCGACGCGACACATGACTCCATTGTTCCTTGATAAATGGAACCAAAGCACGGTAATGCGATCCATCGGGATCGATGGTTACTGCTAGAGAAATAAAGAAAAAGGGAGAGAAAGAGATTTGTTAATTTTTTTTAATGTTTATGAAGTAATATCAATTAGTAACAATATTTTTTATATGACAATATTTTTAATAATCTCTTTAAGCAGTTTTGTGACTTAGGGTTGTAAAATTGTTGAACTTCATTTTTTATTCCGAAGAGCAGTACATATATAATAACAGAATGGAATAGATATGAAAGAGAAGCGCTGAGTACACAAAACAGCTCATAAATCACGTGGTTGGTAATTATATGACTTATCTGTATAAAAATCGTAATAGAACTTTGGGAATTAAGTATTTGACAGAGATAAAAGAAATTCGTGCTTTTGAATCGCGATAGTGTATCAATTCCCTTAATTTCAGCGCGTGAACCCTTCCATCATACGCTGATAAAGATCTAGGATGACCGCATTAAAGCAGTAGTACGATGTAAAAAAGAGATAGAGAAAGAGAGGGTGAGAGAAAGAGACTCCTTTTCGGACGGGAAGTGGCTCGTTATCGCGATCATTACAACCGCCGTCATTACGCGGCATTATATCGTTCGAAGCAAATCGATTTTCTCGACGGGCGTGGTTGACGATCGGCGATCGCGATCTCCTCCGCTCCGGGATGTCGATGCGATGCCGAGCCTAATGGTCTGTGTACATTCGACCGATGAAATTGCTCCGGGTTCCCTTTATATCTCTCTTTGTTCCCTGCTCGACGAGCGAGTGTTTTTCTTGCTCTCTTCCCGCCGTACAAAGAATCATGATGTCGTCGTTCACGATGCGATGGTACGTCGCCCTTTCATGAACACCTCGCGATATTTCTCGGTCCGAAGTAACTTACTGATACTGACGGAATGCTTAATCTTAGAAACGTGTAAGGATTCTATAGGATCAAAGTTTAATAAAGCGTTTATCTTTTGTGTATAAACTCTTAAAGAATAAGAAAATTAATTTAGAGGTGTATAATTAACATGAATATTATTCTGTCTTACTTGTCACTTATATATCCATAATTTATATATCTACTTACAGTAAGTATTTTTTATTATTTTATTACTATAACTTTTTTTTATTTTTATCGTACGTCATTTTTTTCATCAAAAATGTTTTAATAGGTTTTTGTTTTCCGTTTTTTTTTCCTCGTGCATGGGATTGAATTTCTTCCAATCGATTGGGGAAGCATTTCGAAAACAAACGTTTGAAGAGTGTGAGTAATTCGAGAAATTACAGTGGCTTTATTACGTCGCTCGTTCGTAATTTCCGTAAGAACATCAGGCCGAAGCGAGTAAATGCTCCATGGGAAAGGCTCAGTTGGAAAGGTTAACGTCGCAGGGTGATTCAGACTGTTTACCTTGGGTGCTCCGAGCTTCGCGCGTCGCTATTAAGCCACCCTCCTGCTTCTTTCAACGGACGGGCATCCGTAGAAAACTTTTTCACGATTATTTCATGAAACGTCGCGGACACTTACGCCCCGTTAGTCTATCTGCTTCACAGCTCCGAGTGAAACCATCCCACCCCTAGGCAGATACCGAGGGAAAGAGAAAAAAGAGACAGCGAGATAAACGGAGAATGCCATTAGTGAAGGTGTTGCGAATTAAGAGGAGTGTGTAAGCATGACACTTGCTGCTTCCGAAAAAGAGGGGCTAATTTTTTTTTAAATTATGTGCGAGGTTATACGTAATTTAAAAAAGTGAGTTAGTAAAATCATTACCGAAGAGTTTATGTAAAATGTATTCCTAAAGATTTTCTGGCAGCCTTATTTATTCTCGACAGCAACGTTATCTTTATCTCGTCACGCAATGTAAATTACACCCGCTAGTAATAGAAGAAGATGGCGGATTTCTCTCGAAATTGAAATCGCTGGCAAGGCAAGGCTGCCGATCCTGGCTCCGATATTGAATTTCGCTTCGACTGCCTTTAACCCGCGTGTGTGGAAACTCCAAACCGGAGTGAGTACTTTTTCGAAGACACGCCCGGATAATGTCGCCTGGTTGTTTACGAGTTACGAGGACTCCAGGTGAAAGCCGGTGATAAAGTTGACAGAAATATCGCGACGGGTTCGGGGGCCGATAAAATCTGGGCGCAAATCCAAGACGATGGTCGATCGTGATATAAAGGGACGGAGGAAGGCGGGGAAACCGGGGAGGAAAACTATCGGAGTTTCTTTGGCTTGACGTCTTTGGCAAATCGGAAGCTCTTTCTCCTCGTTTTTTACGTGCGGGATTTTCTAAACGTATTTGGGGCAGCTGAATAATAAATCTAATGCAGAGAACGCTATAATTAAAGACCTAAAAAGAATATAGGATATACGTAGGACAGTTCGTTGTCCATATGCTGTCGCGCAGCCACGTATCTGTAATCCTACGTTTCCTTTTCCTTATAACCAGTCGCCTATTCTCTGTGAGCTATTAGATGTCTGTTAAGGGATAAGGCTTATGTGACGTATTAGGGCAGCGCTACCCTCGCAGAGCTCTCCCTTCGTTAAAGATCACTTAAGCGAAAAGGAGATGCTAGAGGTCTTTCGGGAATTGTCCTTCTTTCTTCCTGTCTTTTAATCATCCTTGCATGATCCCCTCTAGCTATCCGTATCCATCTAACTTGGAAACTTTCGATACATGAGATAGTTCATTATGGCAAGCATATTACGCGCACGTGTTCTAATAATATAATATGATCTACTTGTTCTCGTAGTGCTTATTTAACGTTGCGTATATTACGACAAATTATCACGTAATATGCAATGTTATTACCCAATACATTGCTGTAATTACGTTTAAAGTACAACCGGTTTTATAATTATAAAAATATCTATTTATATGTGATGATACATTTACATAATTATTAATTTTACGTGATGTATTTCTGGTAATCATTTTATTTATTTACTCGGTATGATTTTATAGCATGCCGTAACAACAAAGTCCGTTAAAATCTGAAAAGATAGTATACTTAAAGTGTCAGTAAATTGAATTATTATCTTCTATATTATCATGTTAAGTCTGTTAAGTTAGTTAGTCTGTTAAGTATGTTAAGAAGAAGTAAGTTTTATTACGTCTGTATATGCATTTATGGAGAATGCTAAAGACATTCTTCTCCTTTATGAAGTATTCATATCCACGTAATAAGAATCGGATGGAAATAAGGTAAAAGTGATTGAGCACGTTCATGATATAAATGAGATATACAAGTATCTGGGGAAAATATTAATAATAAGGCGATATTTCTACTGTTGGAATTTATTGAAAAAATTTGATAATGAAAGTTTGATTAAATATATGTAATTGTAGCTTTCAATTTTAAATATATTTTTGATAATTTTAACAAATGTTAAAATTTAGTTAAACAATTTTATTGTAAAGTTCAGTCAAAATTAAACAAAGGATAAAATTTCATTGTTCACTGAAGCTCAATTACTAAATTAAAATTATTCAATTTGTAAATAATACCGCAATCAAAGGAGGAAAAATTTTTTACAAATTCAATGAAGTTTATTTCACTGTTATTATCGCTTACATACGTATTTCAAACCTCCCATTTGTAAATTCTTCATTTTTATCATTTCCATTACCACGTTATCTCCGGTAAATTTTTAATTTCCTCAAGACTATATTGCATAAGAAAATGGATTCCTGGTGAAGTATATTCGGACTTCGAGGAAAGCGCTTCCGAATTCTCCTGACAATCTCCGTTCTTATCCGCGATTTTGTCGGCGAATCTTATCGCCGGGCGGAAAGGACTCTCGGCGGGAAAAGGGGTTTCCTCATAGAATTTATTATCGCCAGTGATTTTTCACTCCTGAGACGACGCGGCCACGTCGGTTTTCTCCACGCGGAGAGGGTAGGGTGCTCGATATCTCAAATGAAATATTATTGCGCCCTTCGCAGCTCTGAGGAGAAGCAGGAACGGAGTCTGTCGGGCGAGAAATTTCGGCGCGCCACGGAAAAACTTTAGAGATGCGTAAGGCGAAAGACTCTCGCCGGATCTGCAGTTGTATCTGATCTCTGTTTTTCACGTTTTACTCGCCATTCCTTTTGCTAAATCTTTCACCGTAGTACGATAATATCACTGTATCTCTCGCAACCTCAACGTTTTTCATCCCGCTTTTCTCATGTAACAATTGTGTGTCTGTATAGCGTTGTAAAAGTTCGTTCTAAAACTTTAGAAGTCGGTTTTCTGATGAGTATACAGTCGGCGATTTCTTCCGAAAAATTTCAATCGTGACCGAGAAATAAATAGTACTCGACTAAATTCTAGAGACAGAATAAACAAGCAGTAGAACCTTGTTTATTCTTTGGGTTAAGCTCAAGTGGATTTTATTTTAAGCCGAAGTGTATTTATCAATTTACAGTTGAAAAGTTAAAGATCGCGGGAAATTGGCAGCGAGCCAAATTCTTGTTGAGGAAAAATAGCTTGAAAACTCCGCGGAGAATACACTCCTGAGGTTCGACGCAATTCCTTACACGCGAGGCGGCCCTTGTATTTTATAATTTTCTGAGAATTTATCTCGTGACTCGAGCGTGTTTTACAGTTAACGTCGAGCGGCGCGAGACATTATTCGGCATTGCTTTATTCCAGATTCTTCGTTCGTTCGCCGAACGTCAAGAGAAGGAGGCATCTAGAGAGGGGAGAATTTTTTTTTACGGTATGCGACCGCGCGGTATATGGTAGAGACGCACAAATGATGGCGAGGAAATAAGGGGTACGAGTTTTCTCTCCTTCCATCGCGACGTGAATTTTAATGCGCCGCTGTCTATGCACGTGTCGGAAGAAACTTTCCTCGACTTGTTCTGTCTCTTCTCTTGCATGATTCTAATCCCTTCACGATGAAGTCGGACCGAAAACGTCTCTTTTGTTAATACACGGAATAAAATCGCGGTAGGAATACAAGATTGCTTGAGTCCATACTGAAATTCCTTGACCAAGTTAAAAAATTATTATTTTTTATAGAAAGAAAAAATACGAAAGCACTAGCAGAATTTTTATGTCTCACGGATAATCGAAGTGTGGTATGGTTGGAAAATATCTATTAAGACTAAAAATAATTTAACGCGAACATCTTGTTGCGGCTCTGTGCCCTTTCGTTATATATATATTTAATTTATAATTATTTGAGCTTATCACGATTATTAATCAAAGTATCTTCATAACTTTTGAAGATAACGTGTATATAATTAAACCGCGCGTTATTCTTTTCGGGAATTAAAATTGAAGACTCGCAAATATATGTTAGAGCAATTTATCGTTTACAAGCCAATGAGCGCTAATGCTCAGCTTCACAAGCCTCACTCATGCGTACTTAATTATCAGAATAGCGAGCACGTGTGATACTAAATACCAAGTACCAATCCACCCGCATCCATTATGGGCATACCGCCGCGGCGCTCGTAAAGCGCTATTAGTAATGATACACAGGAATAATCAGGGCAATTATAATTTCTTACGTGGGAATTAACGAGCAGCTGAAAGGCCGTAATTTTATCGACGCATGTACGATAATCCCGCGTAAGGAGTAATCGTTACCATATAACGTACGACGCGGCCCAAAGGGAAAATAAGAACGTTCAACCTTCCATTTCACGGCGTTATATTTTACTTTCTGCGGGTTATACCCTGCAGCCGCGTAATACCGTACGAAGCTACCCCCGCGTGTCGAGTTATACCTTCCAGAGCAACGACTTAGCTCTCCACCACCGGGATAAACGTGGCGCGTTTGAAAGAAAAATTCAGGATGTTTAAAGTATTTGAAGAGATCGATATAATCAAGCAATCATGACATATGTATATACTGTTAAATGACTTCTTTCTATTCGAATTGTTAATTGTTATCAAAGTCAAAAGTGATTATATATATATAGGAGTTATATGTCTTGCTTGACTTTCGTTATGGTTAAAAGTTAAGGGGATTAAATTTCTCTTTTTCTTAATCCTATCGACGCGCACGCGGGCTTGAAGTATGGCGAGTGAGCCGTGAGTTATCGGGCACTAAATAAAATTGGATAGAAAGTTTCTTCTGTCGGGTGTTCAAGAAGTTTTCGCCTCGAGCACCGGCCGAGTACGCGAGGTGGATTTCTCGCGAGAAACTCCTCTCTCCTCCCCGCTTCTCTTTACCTTCTCTCACCACTCAAGCGAGACCGAGACCTCGCATCGTCCAAAAGAACGTTTCCGACGTCATGGATTTTATGAAGCGCTTAGGAGGCGCGCTTCATAAATCTAACGTGAATATTTCCATACGCGAAACACAGTCGCGTATGGTCCCGCCTTCGTATGCAATTCTTGAAGCTAAAACACGGTTTACATTTTTTCTCAGTATCCCTCGCAATATTCGAGCAAGTTGATTTACGATCGGCGGTGTTTTGCTTTATTTACGACACGATAACGAATTCTTTTTTAACTTTACAGAAATATTTGGTAGATATCCTGCGAAGATCTTTGAAATATAGTTAAAAATATTTATTTCTATATAGGATAAATAGATAGTCCAACTATCGACAAACGATAAAGAAAAATCGAATATATAGTTATTATTCTGGTCTTCTAAAGTTTCGTGATACGATTGTATAATAACTCGACGTTTTCCATCTCAAATGCATTGAACACACCGACGATATCGAAATAAGTCTCCTTCTATGAAAGAGAAGGGCTCGTCCTGGTCGATGAAAAATGTCTTTGGTATCGGGGACCATCCGGTTCCAATATCAAACCACGCTCACGCGATCGGTCAGATATCGTGGGTGGAGCACGCGAGATGAAGTTTGTTTCGTGCTTCGTTGCTCGCGAGCGTCCGCGGGCGTGACGGACGATTTTCGGCAGTCGTGTCGTGAAGCACGCGAGGCACGTGACACCGAGTCGTAACTTTAAACGAGTCACTTTGTACACCCGCGCTTCCTCGCGTGGATCGCGCGTGCCATGTCCAAGTTTCCGACGGAACCGCGCCCATTACGTGCCGTCGCCGATGCGGCAGACGGTCCGGTATGTCGCCATCCGTCCGTCCGTAAGTAATTGCGCGCGAGTCTTCAGAAGCGCATAACTTGCGTGTGAACTCTTAAATTAAACAACAAAGCGGACCTGCTTTACAGTCGCAGTCATACCGAAATGTTACACGCCAATTTTGAAATATTAAATATGATATACTATCATGTTAACGATAGAGGACATGTTTTTTCTTTTATTATTATCAATAATTCTTAACTGATTTTGTGAAATCTCTATCAGGCTATACAAATTTTAATAATTTTTCAATTTTAGATATTATATACATGCTTTTCAAGCATTGTTTTCGATGCTTGAAATGATATATAACGTTTGTGCAAATCTAGTTTTGAATATTTTAGTAGTAGATTTTATTATGCGAATGTGCCAGTGAGATTATTTTCTGATAAACACATTTTATAATGTTCTTTCGAAATGTGTAAAATGTGTAAAATTTCGTGTTTACCACATAAAACTCTTCTATATTACTATATAATCTTTCATCTCTGTCTAATTATCTTTGTTTAATTTTTTTAAACAAGTATTAACGTTCATCAACGTTATCTGAACGCGAGATAATTGATGAGTGTAGAGAATAGCGACACCGAGAAGAGTTAGATAACTAAAAAAACAAAGCTGCAACTTCGTCGTCGTTGATGCCGCACGTTCTCGACATCGTTAATAAACGAGTGTCTGTCGTCTAAATACTTGTCTGGCGTAATGCATGAAAGTAATTATCGTTCCGGAGGATCGAAACACAACGCGAGACATAAAGGCGGCCGGGTGTAAATTAACGAAGATACTTTTTTACTGCGTTATAACGATGACACCGACTCATACTGTACGTAATATATGTAATTGGTCTTTGTATATATATCTGCCACTTTCATCATTTTAAATGAGAGAATTACAATCAAACAACTTTCTGCATCATTAGATTATTTCAATGAAATTTTACTTTGTTTTCTCAAAATATGCATATAAGTATATGTGAATTCCTATCAACACGTGTATTCGCGCTTTATCGCGACGCGACTTCACAAGACGGTACACATGTCACGCTATCATCCTTTCGCAAATCCCACACACCGAATCCCGCTTTAACTGATAAATCCTCTGATCCCCGCTGTACGTCTGCTTTGTTCGTTCTCACCCAAACACCACAGCCTGAGGTTCTTCTGACGTCGATGGAAACAGATGTAAATTCCGGGCGGTACCTAGTTGCTCGTATTTTCATCGACGATGAAAAGCAAGAGGAAAGTCGAATATTTAAGCGAACTTATATGAGATAGAGATATTTGCGATGTGAATAATATAACACATTATATAATAATATATTATATTTTTATTATTATAAATAATAAATAATAATAATAAATATATTACTATATTTTTTTTATTATACTTTCTGCTATATTTTTCTTGAACAACTGGAAAGAAGATAATATATGCCAGAAATTAAATAAATAAGAAAGGTAATACTAAAAATCTGTAATATAGATATTTCTGTCGCCTAATCGCCTTTTTCTTCTCTTCTTTCACCCTTCTCGTTTAAATGAGTATTTTATACTTTAACCTAATATATATTCTTACGTCTACAATCTATCCCGACTGATCGTCGAAAGTGTAGAATCTCCTTAAAACGTTCTCAGCTGAGGTATCCTAGTGGTCGAATACCTCAATAGTGTCCAACGTGGATAGACCGGAGCGCGGGGCCGGGGATGGCGTAAGGAAGCACAAGAGACGCGTGATTTATCTGACGGATTACGAGAAAAGTTTTCCAATTGCCAGCGAACGACGACATCGGAAACCGATAAGTTTAGCGACGGCTTTCGGCGTTTGCGCTCGTCCACCCCCTCGTCTCCAGCTGCCATCCTTTGCCCTGGCCCGAGATGGGGGCGGGGATCCAAAAGCGCGGAAAGATTCCCGTCGAAGTGCCATTTATTCCCGCGACGATTTCCCAGGTCATCCTTTAGCTTCAAAGGAGATGTCCTCCTCATCGAGTCGCCCGCTAACCGCACATGCCGTTCCTTCTTTTCATGCAGAGTATTCTCTAAATAAGATTGGCTGATCCTTCATGAGAATTAATAGCTCAAAGAAAGAAAAAGAATGGATGCTTTATCCAACGATCTTTGATCACGCTTAATTAAAGAGTTGCGTTTCGAATTCTTTTAAAATCTAAACGAAGACATGTCTCCATCTTTTATAAATTTCGATAAAACAGATAAAATTATATTTCGAAGAAGCATGAAGGAAATATGACAGAACCCCATATTTATAATCACTCATTTTTTCCTTAAAAAATAAGTTGAAATTAATCTTGATACGCAAGTGCGGTTTAATAAATAAATTTTGAGAATGTATGAATTTGATATTCGTAACGTCATATTTGTAATTGCGATTCAACTTTGAATAAAGTTCGTTTTGAGATACAATCCGAATTCTGTTACTCATTGTTCAATAATCACTTCTTGATCATGTATATATTAATAATTTTGGCAGAGAATAATTTGGATAATGAGAAAATTTTCATTTAGAAAAGAAACAAACGCGCGACGTTTCCAGTATCTCATCTCGACGGTTCTGTACAAAAGCCAATTTCTCTGAACTCTCTCTTTCGCACGCGCCCGCCGCTCGATATTTATAATTTATGAACTGGTATTAGCGTGCTCGTCCAATGCTCGCTCCCTCCCTGAAAAATGCTCAATTATGCAAAAGTGATTTTCTCGAAATTGATCTCGGCGCTTTGCTAGACGATGAAATTTTCGCGTTTATTGCCGCGTGCGCGTGCTCATGAATTCATAGCGCAAGACAGTATTAAATTAGGCGCATTTATACTGGGTGCACTGGAAAAACATACGAACGCTTTTGTATGAATCGCTTTGCATCCAATAAGTTATGGTATAAATGTACTCTAACAAAACGCATTCTTCTCGAGTTACGGTCATTTAACACAAACGATTTTAAAATTGTTATTTTTCGTTGAAAATAAATTATAACAAATAAAGGTATATAAATAAATACTAAGTAAACTTCTTATCACTTACATGCGCGCAAGTTTTGGCATTTACAGCGTATCTCAGATTCATTATACTTCATAAAAAAAATTCAAAGTATTTTAAGAATCTAAAAAGAAATACGAGCTGAGTTACTCCGCACACATGCGTCTATATGTACGTTTTAAGGTTCCCACATTTATGGGGAACGAGAGCTTCGTCTATGAAAATCAACTCCAAACGGCAATCGACCCGACGAAATGAGAAGTCGGAAAATTGTACTTTCGCCCGAGAGTAGCAAGTGCTCTCTCACGAAAGAGCACTTGCTTGAAAAGGAAATTCATCCTTACCGAAACTACGTTGAATGTCGTCTATGAGCAAATATACGCGAGAGTGCACTTCAAGGGTAGACGTGGAAATTAATAACCACAAAGTTCAAAGTTCCGCGGCTCCGACAAAGCTGTTCTTCTCGGCATCAGAGAAACGCTCGCTCTCGAAGACAGTCATTTAGTTTTAGGCATTTATATTGACGTATCATCCGCTTCGGTGCATAAACCGTAGGCTCTAGCGCATTTGCTGGCGAGACTGTCGTGATGGTACTGACGTTCAATGTAATTTATCTAGTTATGTGTTATGTATTGTCCTTTACGAACTCATTTGTCAAATATAGAGAGTAAAAGGTATAAATAATCTGATTAAAAAAGAGAAATTAAAGGCGAATTGTGTAATAAATCTTTATTAAAAACACTTACATTTTCGAAGAAATTTTGAATTTTACGATTATAGGAGAAAGAATCTTGAGGTAAATTCTCTTTTCTAGATTATACAACTGCACTTTTAAAGGAAATTAAATGCAGTAGCATAAAGATTTCATGATTTACCGCCATAATTTTGCCAGATTCTTTTTGATATCTAAATAATTATCAGTTTGCTTTGTTGAAATTTCAATAATAATTATTGTAACGCTCGCCGCGTTATTCATTTCAGCATCATCTTTATTGCTGCCACGTTTGAATTAACAAGATTACGTAGAAAGCAAAGTCTTACAAAGCTCACCCTCCTTACCTCCGGGATTACCGAGTTTTATCTTTTCCGCGACGTAAAAGCATCGCGCGACGCGAGGGAAAATCACCTTTCCGGGCGTTAAACGTCCCGGAGGGTCCGCTTGCGGGTAGCGCGGACCAAGAATACTTAACGAGAGAGTGCCGCGCGCGGAAATTAATAACGAACCATACTGTGCGTTTCGCGAAACGGCGAATCCCGCCGTGTACTTTCCTTGTGTGTACTTCTGGAACAATAACCCCCCGTGGTTCGCCGATGCCAGGTTACCGCTCTTCTCTTCTTCTTCGCCCTCTTCCTCGCCACCCTCGCCGCCGCTCGTTGATGCCATTTACGTCGCAGTGGCCGTGGCTTTCGCGAGCATCTTGGCGTATTTATCAGAAACTTCCGAGAGTGGAAACTTTCGAGCAATCTGCATAAAGGCGAACTCATGCCGCTTGCCATTCCACGATTAGTCCTAGATGTATTGTTTAAAGAGAAGGAAAAGTGGATCATAAATTATACTTTCGCAAAACTGTTTAATCACGTTGAATAATTTTTCTGAAATTGTTTTATAGATTTTACACATTTTTTTAAATAGATAATGTTGAAGAGATAGATTTATACATATCTACATCGATTAAAAATAAATAATTAATTAATAAATCCGGACTGCAAAAGTATTTATCTTGCCCTTTTTATTTTCATATTTAAAACATTTTTTATTACACCGAGTTTTCTCTTTTCTTTCATATATGTGCTTATATATATATATTTTGTTGCTTATATTTTTTCGTATTTTTAATTCATAATTGAATTGTTACGTAGATTGATAAGATAACTTTGTTCTCGATTTTTCCTTCTCTTCACTTCCTCTATTTTCCTTCCTTTCTTTCACTTTTTTCAACGACTTATTCATGCATCTGCTAGCCGACAATGCACTGTGTGAATTCGCCCTAAGGCAACGAGTGTTGGAGAACCGTGAAGAGGCGCAGCGCATTTGCTGGCAACAGCCTCGGCCTCTATCTGGGATCTGCATGTACCGTCGTACACGTCTGGTACTCGTGCTCGGTCTCTTCCGTTTTTCACAAGCGAAAGACGCGACGCGGCGCCGTCGAGAACGTCGAACAATAGCCCCGCTCTAAAGGGAATATTAGTTTTTATTATTGCGCCCTCGTCGCATACGCGCGCGCGCGCTTTTATTCGGGTACTACGCGCGATAAGTGCACGATGATGTCGTTGACCGGCTGCGAATGAAAACTGTGAGTAGATACGGCCGTCCGTGCCGCTCCCGAAAACTTCCAAATGCAACTCTGCGGCCGAAATAAAAGCCAGCGCAATTTTTGGCAAATAATACTGCAGTTAGATAACAGAATTTTATTCTCTGTTTATTCTTCATTCTATTTTAAACTCAGTGGCTTTTCCAACAATATGACTAAACCAATTGGATTAATTTTTGACTACTTGCGAATGATTGACACATGTGACAATATTGAATTTTCATACGAATTGCATGCATTTACGAATGTAGCGTTTTATGTAAATGAATATGCACATAATGAGCATGGCTGATCACATTAAATCGCAATATTAAGTTTATAATGCAAATAGCGAAAGCAAAAATAATTACGTTAATAAATGAAACCGATAATATCGGCAAACATTGCTTTCCGGTGTTTGTATATGTAATGCAATTCGATAAATACGCTCCAATGCAACACAATGTGACATAGTTACCATCGTTCTTGCTTATTTATTCGCGAAAAATAAAATAATATCAACAATCTGCGTTTTATAGAAAAATAAATAGAAAAGAGCATACACTGAAAAAAAATTTTTTTTATATTTAAAAAGTCTTACTTGAATACTCCTAACAACATATTTACTTATATTAAGTAAATATGTTGTTAGGAGTATTCAAGTAAGGCTTTTTAAATATGAAAAAAATTTTTTTTCAGTGTACGCAAATTAATAAATAAATTTAGGTGCATAATTTGTCTCGCGTGTAGTGTTAACACAAAAATAAACGTAGAGTAAAATAAAAAAAAGAGGGTTGCAAGGATGCGAGAAAAGCTATTCGCCCGCATAATGTGGCATGGTTACGATTACGCGAAACAGCTTGTTTCCCTTCAAAGAAAGTAAAATAAAGCTGATAAAAATGCCCCGGGCGATGCACGGAAGGAAGAACATGATCGCGGGATGTAACGCGGTTACGATCACGCGTGGCTTGCTTGTTTACCCGGGGAAAAATAAAATGCAACAAGATAAGATGATAACGCAGCCATATAAGAGGGGCGTAAACGCCATGAGAGGTGCAGCTAAAACCCGTGGACAAACTCGGACGACTCGACCGGAGGCACCGCGGTTGCCCGGAGTTAAGGCCGCAATAAAATCAAACCGACAACGGGGGTTCACAGTGTCAACCATTGTATTCCGTGGCTCGATCGTTCCTCCTTCTTCCTCTTTCTCCTTCCCTCTTTCCCTCCTCCCCTTCCGCCACTCTTTCTCTCGCTCGCTCGCTCGCTCGCTCATGAACGAGTCGTGGACAAACCCGGGTCTTCTTCTGAGAGGAATCCGAGCAGGCGGCGTGGGTGTCTCAACCTGACATGGCGCGGAGCGATATATCGTTAATTAGCTTTTGTCGAGGTTCTGCGCCATGTACGCTCGTGTGTATGGGCTCGTTGTGCGAAAGGTCTTTCAGTCGTAAATAGCGATCGTACTCTTTTGACGGACAACACGGCCGAACGATTCTGAACGGATCCCAATGGCGAATCTGACGATCGCCATTGAAGCGCCGATGTGAAAAGCAATGCTTCCTTTCCGTTTTGTTGCCAAAGCGTGATTAGCTGGATTGCGTGTGTATGTAGGTATACGTACATATAAACGGTATTATTTTGTCACTCGTTACGTCACTCGTATTATCGTCATTACGAGATGGACGGCGACGACATCACATAATCCTGACTGGACTGGAATAAAACATACTTAATTAGTTTCATTGTTAAGAGATTTTAATGGTCTTTTTAAAAAAAAGTAGAATATAATGTCTCTATTAATTAAAAACCAAATAAAAAAAGGAATCCAGGTAAATGTTAACTTTTATTTATTAATAACAATTTGAGACAGATGTTTGGGTTATTGTCTCTACACATTTATGATAAAAAGAATATTTCTCTAGTTTGCTGTATTTTAAAGTGATCTATTATATGTATATTGTTTCTATAATTTAATTTTTTCTATAATCGTATTGCTATAAAAATAAGAAAAATATATTTATTATTTACTTTCACTAAATGAAAAATTATTCTGATACTCTGCAATTAATTACAGCAGCTTGGTCGCATAATTTCTTAAATTGATTCAGCAATTGTTATCAGCAATAGCCAGCGCAATAATTACGACAGAGAATTGCTCGCAAATCGTCTCGCGCCGATAACCAATAGAATATATTACCTTTTGCACAATGTAGCGTTGGAATCGAGGGGCACGTTCGGTTTTATGATTTACTTGAATTTAATGCGCACGGTCGTAAATTCTTTTATTTACCTTCCGTGTAACGATAGCGAGCGATCGCGTATACCGAGTGGCACCAGGCTGATGGACGAAAGTGTAGAATTTTATAGCCGCTCTCTCGCCGCATCGGAGTGGATGATGCGAAAAAGTGCTCGCGTAAGTCGAGTCGGCTATAAATAATTCGTCCAGCGCGGAAACGCGCCGTAATTTACGATTAATTCGAACATGTATGTGTTCTTCTCTGTCTCTCTCTCTCTCTTTCTCTCCCGTTTACTTCCGCTCTTTATCTTTCCACTCACGACATTCAAATGCAAGAATTATGTGGCCCGCACGATTCTCGCCACTTTTCTCAGCGACAGGATCAAATGGTCGTCTAAATTATGACTTTTAGATTGCCCCCGTGTGAGCGAATGAACCACAATGTAGAGAAAGAGAGCAGAGAGAGAGAGAGAGAGAGAGAATCGGATCCTTAACGATGGACATTCGATATAATGAATTTATTGCGCCGTTCTGAGTAATAATTACCGCCCTCGTACGAGGGACTTTCGGGACCATCAGTCAATATCACGGTAAACGAATCGAGTCGTTGCATTGAGTACGTGATGCAATTATGGCAATCGCACGACTCTAATAAAACTGTAACTGAAAAATAATAGTTTTACAACAAAAATAGGTTTTCTTGCAACAATGATCAAAACTGCGCACTATTTCCATTCATTACTATATTTTTAGTCTTGATTTTTGTTTTATTCAAAAGCTAGAATAAAAGTTTAATAGTGATGTATACAAAATATTAAAACGATTGATTTTTATTTAATTAATTAACAATTTGTATGGAATGACATTATAAGTATTGTCTGCACTTTATAATGTTCTCCATTAAATATTTTGATAATTAAGTTACTTGAGAAATGTATTGTAGTCTTGAAATGGCGATCCGTTACGATTGTCAATATTCACGCAATCTATTAAACACACCTATTTGATGCGAAATTTACTCGTGCGTTGAACACACGATATTCCGTGTATGTACATGCGTATAAACTAGAGAACCGACGGTCGTATTTAGCGGTGAATGCGCTTCTCGGATGCCGACGTATGCAAATATCGTATGTATGATCGACGCTATCGGAGAAGATCGAATGCGACGAGGCCACATGCATTTTCACTCTGCCGATTCAATCCCGAGGGATCAAGCTTGAAGATGAAATGCATTATCTGCACGTTGAGAGTTTCATTATTAAATTTATTTATAGATACATGTTTCAAAAAGCTATACAAATTAACAAAAACGATAAGAATAACAATAGATATTTCAGTAGAAGAAAAGAAATAATTGAACGTTTTCTTCGTTGGTTCGTTATTTATTTTAATTTATATTTCGACAATAAATAAAATGCGAAAATTTTTCTTATTTACTCTTGGTTTAAAAAATACATTTCCAATGTATTCTTTGAATAATAATTGATATACGCGTTTAGACCTACCTATAGTGTACATTACGATTTGCTTTTGCTAGTATCAGTCCGTCTGCTCTGCTAATAACTCGCGCGTCGTTCGAAAATTCATCATCCGCGGCGGAAGCCGATCCATCAGCGCTCTTGTATGTACGCGCTTTGGATTCATTCCAACTATTTATCTCCCGCGATTAAACTCGACTCTCATCGAGGAGTACGAGGGCAAAAGAGAGAGCGATTCTACGAGCGATTGATGAAGCCCTCGGTCCGCCCATCGTCCTACGGGAATCAAAAAGCATGTGGGAAGGGTTAATACGCGTCGCGCGCATCGTATTTCGCGCGATAAATCAAAGGGATTTAATCAGCCGTTGCGATGGGGAAAAAATGAGGACGGGCGACTCGTTTCGCGGTTACTCTCCTCTCGTTCCCATCAGTGTTAACTGTTATGCCAGGTCGTTGATCCATAAACGTCCTCAATGTAAAAATTAATGGCGCGTTATAAAAACATGAACTGTAGAAATTGAAAGGTTAATAAAAATATTAGATACGAGAGGGAACATGAAGGATAAATAAAAGAGAATATAACGACGATATAAATTAAAATTATACATAATACAGGAACCTTTAAAAGTTTAAAAATCCTTTAAAGCTGGATATTTATAGAATACCTATTTTTAGAGTTTGATGTTGCTGTCTTTTCTCTCTCTGTATATTATCGTTACGACTAATCCAGTCGCCTACGCAAATTATGTTCCTGGAAAGGCGATACAAGTTCTCAAGAATTACTAGTTCTCCGCAGGGATGACTGATCGGTATATAGTCATTTCGGCTTAGCAAAACCCACGGACCCGAGTTCAATATACTGCGGATATTCACATACATTTACACTTCATACATACCTATATTACACAGTTTTTTTTATTAGCAAAATTTCTATAAATATTTAAGAATAAAAGCAAAATGCAACTTAATCTAAGAAGAATAAAAAGATAAGGAATAAGAATAATAAGAATAGTAAGAGTAAGAACAGAACTCGTATATGCGTTTGATATAGATGGAGCAGAACAGCAAAAGCTACAGTTTTCTTTATTTTATTCAACATGTAAAAAAAGATGCACACTAATTGATCATCGATAAGCAACTAATTGATATTTGTTGACTAATTCTACGTGAATTAATATTTCTCTCCATTTCTCCTTCCCCCCTCTCTTTCTCTCTCGCCTTAATAGTATATATGTCGAATGGAAAATTCGGTTGGGCAGACTGTGTCGTTAATTACCTCACAAAAATTCCACTCATGCTTGCTGCAAGTTTGATGGTGGGTCCGTCATTTGTCATAGCTTTTTAATAACTTTTTACAACCTTAATGTCCGGATGATTGAACTTCAAATTAAAACGTTGTTAATTTCGCGTCACAAATAATCAGAATTTGTCACTGTCACGTACAATGTATTTTGCCTGCGTTTTGTGAGATACTGGTAATGTAAAAAAAAGGAACAAACTTAGCTATTTCAAAATTTTGAATATACAACTGTTGCAGTAAAACTAGAAATATAATATTCAACAAATTGTAATATTGACCCTATAGTCATAAAAAATAAAATCGCACAAAATAATTACAAATTTGCGAAACATGAGATACGTTTGCCATCTTTCTTTAATAAGTATAGTTTTGAAAATATAAACTTCCCGTGACATTATTCATTTATTAACATTCTTATAGCCGAAAAATTTTTTGGTAGTAAATAATACAAGATTAAATAATAATTTCGACAAAATAATGGACATTGAACGATAGAACAGAAGTCTTTTTCCCGGTTTCTGATAAATAGACGTCTTAAAAATGCGTTTTTACATTTTTCCTATCACCCTCCCGTATTTCTAGTTGGAAACAGTAATTGCCAGACAGAGTGAAGCACGTCCTGGTCGTTAACTTGCTCGATCTAATTACGTTTGACCGTGAGGCCAAAATTCGATTTTGTCCAACTCGCGGCGGAATAAGTAAACCGCTGTGACGGTAGGGAGACACGGGGGGGATTCGGAGGAACACTTAGACGGTGAAACAGAGTTAATTCACGCAACGAGGGGACAGCAACGGCGGACATTCGCGCCCCGGATAGATACGGGCGCGTTCGAAGATCTCTCTCCGCGGGGGTCCGCCTCTCGTCGTGTACCCCAACCTCTTCGAGGGCAACACACTCGTCACGGAACCCCTCGTGGCACGTGCAAGGACCCCGGCAGAGATTGGGGGTCGGGGCTGACGGAAGTGTCGGTGAAGGCTCGAAATAAGGTCGGGGGGACAAACGACTCTTTGAATTCTCGCGACATATGGGACATTCGCATCTATGTGTGTACATATATATATATATAGGGTGTTCGGCAATAGGTGACCCAGAGATATTTTCTACTGAAAAGTAAAACGATCTTTCTTTGAACGAAACTGTCGAGACAGCAGTTGTCCATGAATATAAAATTTAAAAGGCAGATCGTGAAATGATCAAATTTCAGGAACCCGAACAAACAGCAAACTCTTACTTCTCAGTCAATTTCAAGTAGACTTTACTTTATAACGAAATGTTAACTTAGAGTTTATTTACTGAAACATTTAATGTTAGAGTGCCTCGAAGAACTTGCGAAGGCAGATGGCATCCAATTAAATTTTCGCAAAGGAAAATTACTTCAATCTTTGACAAGGAATATCGTCCAATTCGCCAAATGTTCCCTGTTATCCTATATGTACACCCTATATGTACTCCTACACATGACATACGTGACATCCTCGGAATTGCTTTCTGGGCGTTACATTACGAGAATGATTCGTCGAGAAGATAATGACGCATCTTGCATTTCGTTCAGCGTGAAAGCATTCGAATTACCTCCATATAAAAACTGTATCAAATTATGGAATATGACATTATCTAGATTTTATTGTATTTTTTATCTACCCTGACTCCAACCTTTCGAGGATTGATCGAGCACAATGCAATCTTCATAATATAAGGAAAACGTAAAAGGAAAAAGTCATTTATCGTAATTCAATATCATTGATGCGTAAATTAATAATCTATAATTAATAAGAACTACTCTCTAGCTATTACATACATATCTAAATAATCTAATTTAGTTTTAATAAACAAATTTGTTAATACAAATCGCAAGATATTTAATCAGAGGAGTTTCTTTGCGAGAAGGAGAAACAGCTTAGGAATTATTTCTTAAATTTTTCTGAAAAATGCTCACATTCATGTTTTTATTTTTATTTCATACAGTATAATAGGTACCGTTAGTCAGAAAGTCGTAATGAGATGTACACGCGGAGAACAGCGATCGACCCTCCTGAAACTCATGCTCGTTCTCGACAAGGACGAAAGAAATTGCATTCCCTGATGTACGAGAATAATAAAAATATCGCGAACGCGTTTTCAAACGACAAACCGCGCATGTCGAGTGCCCGTTGTCATTACGTCATTGCGACTGGCAGAGCGATTCACGAGAGATGCGTACGATGTCGAAGATGTCGTCGGTGTATCACTCGTTCCCGTGCGCGAGAATGCAATGGCATGTTTACGGCCGCAGAACATGACGCTTTAATTATAAAAGGCCACGGTTACTGCACGGACATGTCAGCGACTCGACGAGAGCCAGCTTGCGAAAACTGCGGTTATATATAAACCAGGGAACAGATTGCATTCCTTCAGTTTAGTTCACTTTCAGTGGATACAATACGCGAAGCTCTTTCGCTTTTATTTCTGTGATTTTTTTATTTTTCACACAAATAAGGGAAAGAGAAGGTAGTATAGCAGGTGGACATGAATATATCAACACTTTTAACTTTCCATTTTCAACTATTCGTTTAAAAATATTTTTTTCTTTCCTCTTTTTTTATATTACAATTTAAAAAATATGCACTAAAGACTACTTCGACCAAGCTCCAATTAACTAGTTGATTAGTCCAATGGACTAATCAACGATTAAGTTAATCGGAGCTTGGTCGAAGTAGCCTTTAATGCATATTTTTTAAATTGTAATATAAATAGTCATTTCCAATAGACTAATCAACGATTAATTTAATCGGAGCTTGGTCGAAGTGTCCCTAAATAAATTTATTTTTCGCTCATTGCATACACTGTAAAAAATTTTTGTAAAATTACAACTATTAGTGGGTAATTTTGAGACCCACTAATAGTTGTAATTATACAATATAATGTAATTGTAATTTTACAAAATTACAGTACGGAAGGAAAAAGTAATTTTGTATTTCAATTACACAAATTAAAAATGTGTGGAAATTTACATCTATTATAGTGGGTCTCAAAATTACATGTAATTTTACAACATTTTTTTACAGTGTACATTTCGATTTCGTACATAAGAATATGTTAGTTTTTATTCTTCTTTTAATATACACATAATACACATAACTGTATTAATTTAATAACTTGCAGTATCATTCAAAATATCAATAGAATTAAATCGAATTGAACTGAATGCAGTGTGCTCTTTGCTTAATAATAGCGATGCCGTAAACTTTCGTAGCAACGTGCAATGGAATGTAATGAAAGGAATGCGTGCTTGTGGACCGAAATGCGGTCTGATTGATGCTTTAAGAATTTATCAGAGAGTAGGACGCGTAATAGTGCCGCGCCGATCGAATGTCATTCAGCAGTTTATTCCATCGGGGCTACTAATATTGATTCAATATTTCAAATACTGAGATCGACTCGCGTGCTCTGAGCTTCGTGGCTCGGAATAATCGAATAAAGGAACGTAATAATTCGTTGGAATATTGTACTCTCAGATGATATGAATTCATAAAAAGAATGCACGAAACCTTTCCGTAGAAGAGCTTATAATATGATTCCAAATATAGGAATAAATAGGAATAATTAGGAATAAATAGGAATAAAAATAGAAATAAATATAAGAAAATATGTAAAATTTTTCTGTGCGTACCTATCTATAATCATGCAATGAAGAAATTTTGTAAAATATATCATATATATACACGGAATTTTTAATAATTGGTTAAACTTTGATTAAAAATATGATTTAATGTTTGATACTTTCTTGAGTATTATATTTATATTGATAAGTTAATCTATGAAGATGTATGATCTGAGACAATTATAAGTTTTCAAATTAAGCAAAATTGACATAAAATATCGCGTTATAAATCCGTATAGGTATAATTCGGAAAATATATATTAAATGTACATTATCTTTTATTCCATCAAGTTTGTTATTCAATGGCCTCATAATCGCGTAGAGGAACGTTAACCTAATCCCATTTAATCTAGCTCCGCTAATATAACGCTAATAAATTCATCGCTAATCTCTTTCTATCGATCGCGGCGGTTAATCAAGTTATATTGCAGTAGATCTTATGCCGATCGGCATGCGGCGATTGGGCAAAACGAATGAGCTTAGAAGCTCGGCAAAAAGACTTCTATTAGAATAATTATACAGTAGCTGGATCAGGCCAATCGTCCCAGATCCCGGTCGACGCATACAAATCACGCAATCTCATTGTTCCGCTCGTGCCAATATCAAACCGTAGATACACCCCGGGCTAAATTGCCGGACAAACAGAAACGTCAACGTATTCGTTCTTTTCCCGCCGGCTTTCCCATCGAATCGTATAAGTGGCGGAAAAAACAGGGAGCGTATCGCCTAGTTATTTAAGTGCATCGTCATCCCCTACATATATCTCTCTCTCATCTTTTTTACTTAAAATAGTATAATTAAGTATGATTTATTACTATCAAAAGTGTTAATAACTTATTTAATTCAAATAAAGATTACCTATATGGCTAATAAATTATCAATTTAATTATATAAGAAAATCTCTCTAGGCATTATTTTATTAAATTCTGAAGTAAAAAATATTAATGCTTTATAGTTTTTTGTCAATCATACAGTGCCATTTAATATTCCCTTATTTTTCCTGTTTTTTTTTTTTCAATATTAACAACCGGATTATAAAACAGAACGGTCGGGAAACGGCTTTGTTTTGTAATAACAAAGTTTTAGATGCACGTGTTAAAATCTGCCATTATTTTTTTTTTTTATAGTCTGCGTATATATTGACCATAGTTGATTTGCATCTTATTCGCTTATGCCTTTGGGACAAGGGATTGCGATTTTAGGATCAAAACGGAGACTGCGCATCGCGGGGTATTAGCCGGGAAAGATAAACAAGGTCGCGTGACCCGTATATCGCTCCCTCGCCGATCGTATGTCGATTCCGTGCTATAAGTCCGCCGGTGCATAATCTTCGAATATTACAGTATGCCCTCGGAGGGTGACGTTCGATAATTCTACGCGGGCTAATTCCCGATGCCGTGTTCCCTTTTTGTCCTAGATCAATATCACAGCGGCGGGTGCGCCGGTAAAAGCTCGACAAACTTTAGCCGGGGTCCTAAATGACGAGTTCCCATAAGCCCATGGAGCAGAGATGTGTGTTTGAATTTAGTACGGAATATTAATGCTTTCGCTGAATCAGTATATTGAATATCGCAATTATCGATACCTCTTGGCCTCGTTAAAAAGTACTCTATCTAGGCGTCATCCGGTATTACAGGTTTTGTAATTTCGTGTTGAAATGAATGAGGCAAGATCATATTAATGTTAAGCGCTAGCCGTTTCGCATCGTTGCGACGTCTCAGGATGAATCTTTACATTGCCCTGAATAAAATATCCGGCGAGTGAACGAGCAAGGGAAGGACGAGACAGTAAAAAGTATAAGCGACGTGGAAGTCCCTTTTTATTAAACCTGTCATATCGCGACGGATACTGGCGAAGACAATTTCTAAAGAACGCAGTTTGGAATGGGTTAAATAAATATTTTATTTTCGATCGGGGGGACTCTCCCCCTTTCTCTTCTCTCTCTCTCTCCTTCTCTCTCATCCCCTTCTCTCTTTCTTTCTCGTATGAATTTCGCTCGATTTGTCAACGTCGCTCAGAGAAGATCTCAGACGGACATACGATCTTCGAAAATCAATTCAAGTGGCATCGAGTACATTTGCCGGAAACGAATAAGCGAATCGTTGAAGAACAAGTATAGAGCGAGAGCGAATGCGAGAGAAGAGGTGCCGTCAAGAATGATCTATTGACAAATGCGTCCTAAGCCGTTAGTCTAAACTGATTTATACAGAGTTTTGAAAACTACTAACAATACTTAAATGTATTTTTAGTTATGGATCTCGTAAATTTGAGATTTTCTTTTTTCAGAAAAAATTTTATAAGATTATTATTATGAGCCTTTATAATTACCATTATATGGAGGGGTAAAAGGTAAAAGCCATAGTGGTGTAAGTCAAACTTTATTTAAATATTGACTCGTGTGCATAGATGCAATCTATATACAATATATAAATTGCATCTATGCATACGAGACAATATTTTTGCCACTATGGCTTTTACCCCTCCATATATTAAATATTTCGGCACGCTATATTAAAGCTTATATGATTGCCAAAGTCCAGTGAAATTTATTGAAACGTGTTATTTTCTTATGTCTTATACCATGTCTAATTTATTAAAGTTTTCAACTTTAGCAGAAAGTAATCATTATATAAAAAAACAATGCTCTCGATATTAAAACATTTTTCCATATCTTCGCGATCATCGTGGATGATTATTCGATTGAAATACTGTGTAATCGACTGTTGTGAAAAATTTAACAGGATTTCGAAGCGAAGGGATGATAGAAATAAATACGTTCAACCGCGAGAGATCGCCTCTCCTTTCAAGACGAACTCCGTGCGATTTATCAGCACGGATCAGTCGAACCGTGCGGGACGAGCATTCGATTCCGAAGGATAGATATCTTCATGTGGAATTGATTTCGTCGGCGTGAAACAAGTCGTCGAACGGAGGAAGGACGAGACGGTAGCGTGTAATAAAAGGCGCAACAGGGAATATCGAGTTCTCGGGCGTTCTGCAGGCGCGAACGAGCCGCGAGATTGCGATCGATAAGTCGTTATCTTCTTTTCTTCTTTCTTGCACCGAAGAGGAACTACTCATTTCGCGGTGCGCTATCATGGGATTGCAACCTTGGACTTGAACATGCGGCCGCGAAAACTGGCAGATGTATTTTTGGACGATGTTAAGGGGAATGCTCCTAAATACATTTCTTGCTAAATAGAGAAACATTATTTCTGTCATACTTATTTTTGAGATATTAATTAAAATACGAAAATTAGTTCTCCATAAAAAGTATTATTTTGTTTGTTTTGATTTATTACTACGTAATAAACAAACTACAATGTACCTTATTTTTTGTAATATTTTATGCATGATTTATATACATATAAGTTCATCGGTCACTTATTCGCGGAACTATTTTGAGTTTTAGAAGTAAGAGCAATGGCTAGTTGGCTCTCAATCAAGACATCCATTTCTCGCTCCGCGCAAACCTCTTTCGATTTATCACGATCGATTCCATCTTGATTTATCGCAAATCGATGGAAACCATCCGTGCGAGCATTGGCTTTTGCTAGGACATCGAAAAAGAGAGAGGGAGCGGAGATTACTGAATTCATATATGTATGTAACATTTTTCATACATTGGGCACTATGCGGTCACTGATTGTCGATATTTCATAGAGATTCTGTTACAGATATTTGTTTTTTATTTTTATTTGGGAATTATATGATAACGCGAAAAACGTTACATATATATATTATAATTGAATATCTTGAGTTGTATTATCTAAATGGAATTTTTCAGAAGCATATGAGCACTTTTTATTCTTGTTCCTAGAGTTAACTTCCGAATGAACATTGCCCTTTCAAGAATTCGTGCGTATTGATCACGACAGACGAACAAGAAAAGCGAAGTCAGGACGAAAAGACGCAACAAGAAATCGAACTCCCGGCGGTACACGCGTGAACAAGCCCGCGAACTCGGTATTGTCCTTCGTAGCGGCCCTTCGTTCTGCCGGACCTTCCTTGCGTCCATTCGATTCCGCATTCACCTCACTCGTGATATCCATGCTCCATACTCCCCCGACTCGTTGCTTTCCGGTTAGAGCTTCTCGTCGTCGAGCGAAACGACGAGTTGCCCGGGTTTCGTCGACGAACAACTTGAAACTCAATCTAACGGGTCTCTCATCGTCTTCCCTCCCGTATACCCTTCGCCTGCCAAGCATCGCGTCCTCGTTCTTCCTCTGGGGCCCTTTCGATACCCACCGCTTCGACTTTTACAGCCCTCCCGGTCATAGAGGGAAGGTGTTCCTGATTTTGCAGGAAACGTAACTTTGCAACGCACGTGCCTCGTGGCGATGTGAAATAAAGAGCTTTTTTCTGGGAAAATAGAGTAGGGTCTACAAAAAAAAGTTCGCGAAATTTGTATCTAACCATCCAATCAAGATAGCAGTTTGTACGGAAGTACGTGGTATTAAAGCAGAGGAGATAGTCTATTACAATCCTTTAAATTGTATACTTTTTATACACAGAAGTAATTATAGTACGGAATATTTATTTCGATAATTATTTACATGTATTTACCTAATAACAAATCATCTCTACGTAACATTATAATTATAGAAAAATATTAACATTACATCTGTCAGCTCCTTTTTGGAAAAATATCATTCTTTATAATCTTAATCTTATGTCGATATATTTTCGGATAATAGCATTATATATATATAAATATGATAAATAAATTTTTGTGAGAGAAATCTCAGACTGCAAAACATGATTGAATCTGTAAGTCTCCAAGTGGAAAAATTTTTGAAAGTACGTGTAAAAAGTAAAATCCGTTTTCCAATCCGGAAATATTCAGACATCGTGACAAGTGGGAAGAAGAATACATTCACTATCGCGACGTTACTTCGACACACTCGAGGTAGACCCGAACGCAAAGCACGCTCTCGATTTCCTTACACCTTCGATCCTCGGATAACTGTAGCCATTATGTTTGCCACTCTCCCCTGCGTTTCGAGAGGTTCGAAATCCTTTTAGAATGTCTTTCGAATCCTCGTTCCGTGTTCCGCAGCTCCTGCGTAGGAGCGGACGTCTTATATCGTCGAGGAGACGTGAAGTCAGGCTCGACGACATTCGATTGAATCGAAATAGCATTAAAAAAGATTTCGATGGAATCGATTTGTTGTAAAAAAAGCACACTATATCCATTTGATTCGTTTTAGCTTCGCGCTTTTTAATCTCCGAAAATTTGCCATGTAGAAGTACCATGAATAGTTAAGGAATATTAAAATAATTAATTTCACTAAATAGAAATATAATTTTCGTCGAGATATACTTATATTTTTCAACATACTGATTGACGAAAGCTCTCTATTAACTTTGAAACTATTGTATTTATAGGTAATAAAATGTGTTATTAAAACCGAAGAGTACCCAATTTCTAGTTACTAGTTTTAGTAAATATTAACTTTAATTTATAACTACACAGCAATCAACAAAATATTAATAATGTATAACGTGATAATTAATTATATTACTAGTTTATTATTAGTTCCATTAGGAATGCATAACTTATTTCACTATAAACTCATTTCGTGCTGTTTTTAGCGTTATATCGCACAATATTCACGAGTTCACAAACGGTTATTGAGATGCAAAGAAACACGGAATGCGAAATTCTAAAAGAATGCCGAAGTTTACTTCACGGCGAAAGAAACATCACCGACATGCTTGCCTCGCAAATATACGCAAGTGCCTGCGAACAACGTGTCGAGTCACTTTGAGGGAGGAAACGGAGCAGGGAAAAAAACCGAGAGACTCGGTCGTGAGAAGAAGGGAAGGGTCCCTTTAATGGGGAAAGCTCTGGATTTTGCAGCATAACGCGGGGACGACCCTGCAGCTACAAAGAATCACTCGGCGCCCCTCAAGCACCGAGAAAACCACGGCGAAGTTTTCAGACCGGTTCATGCAGGGACAGCTTCTAAAGAGCCCAATCCGCGCCACCCTTCGAATCAGAGAGAGGAAGCATCGATGAAAATAATACGCGAGAAATATTCGTCGGCTCATTGGCTCGACGAGCTGGAGCACTGCTCCGCAGTGTTGCTTACAATCGAGTAATTATTACGACATCTTTGCGGCATTTCATTGTTTCAAGCTGTAACGATTGCTTTAATTAAAGGAATTAAAGGAACTCAAGTGGTTCCAGAAGTTTTTGTACAAAAAGTTATAATAAGAGCAAAACACCTGTTATTTTCCCCCCCAAACCACAGCATCGCGCGCGTATTAATTATTATTTAGTAGAAAAACTTTCGTTTAATGAAGAGGATAATTTAGCGATGAAATAAGGGAAGAAACTTAGGCGTTGTCTCCCCTCATGGCATTGTCCCTTTCCATTCTCTTTTTATCAGTATATGTACTAGACGTTTGGCTCATATAAATAACGGCAATATTTGAGTCCCTTTTCCCTTAGGACTACTGTGTTCTGCTCGTGTCAAGCGACAATGATCAAACAGCAACTCGGCCTAATTGAGTAACGTTTGCGATTACAGCGATCGCTGGACGATAGTATAATTTCCGCCGGGCTTAAGAGTCTAAATTTTTAAATGAGCCTCATGCGAGAACTTGCGACACGCATGCCGCGTATATCGACTGCGCGATACCGGGGTTAATAGTCACCACAAAACAGTCGGTTCCGTGACCCAGGGAGACACGAAAAGCAGATCTCGAAAATGCGCACGCACTTCGATCCACCGTAAGATACGCGGGTCAACGAGACCAACGGCGGCTCATTTTAATGCGTCGCTGATTGCGACTTGTCGCGTATTTAAGTCGCATGTGGGAGGAAAAGAAAGAGAGAGAGAAAGGGAAAGGCGCGAGTTACACCAACTGTGTGATAACCCAAGCGAACGAACATAACTGGTCGCTCGAGTAAATATAACGAAGAGAATAAGGCGAGGCAAAGGGCGCATACCTGGGGATAACATTAATCTTATTCCACGGAAAAATATGGGCGTAATATAGATTAAGGCGTTTTAAGATCTCCAGTAGCGCCAGTCGCATTTTACATTACACGCACGTGCGCTTGTAGCGTCACGTAATAAATTTTACCGGGTGCTTTGGTTATTCCGCGATAAGGCATTCAGATTGCACAATTTTCGCTCGGCGTTTCTGGAAGAAAAGATCAGATATTACGACGGCTATAATAGTGACTTTACTTACTAGTGTTGCTGACAGTGCACTTCGCGACGCAATGGCCAGAGCACAAGATCGCTTCGTTCTTGGCTGGCAAAGTTGAGGAAAAAAAATAATTTCGTACTTTAAATATTAATGTGTGTCAAAGTAGCGTGCGAAATTAATCAAAGTGCATAAAATCGATGTTACAGTCAGGGATTGTACAACTGACATGCCATTGTTTCTGTATTCTATCCATGTAATGCATCACGCAATCCTCGTCTGCCAAAGAGCCATAATGTACTCAGTGTACAGTGTGTTCGACGATTCCCCGCAGTCCACGGTGATGCCAATCCCGCTTAACGAGCCCTCTTTTGCCAACACGCCGTTATGACGTGGCCGATTTTGAAAAACCCAGAATCACCCCGGGACGAGAGTTCTTTCTCTCGCACGATGGAGAGGACTTTTCTCTCCGGATCCCTCCTCATCCCCTTCTATCTCTCCATCTTCGTCGATCCCTCTCCTATTCCCTCGTACGTTCCTCTTTGTCCCATCGTTGCCGCAGGGGTTGCGAGGATACATCCGCGTAGGGGCGAATCTCACCCCTTAAGCCTGCTCTCGCAGACTCGGGTGAGAGAATACGTAGTCGCCCCTTTTAGCTCCACCGCTTTGATGTCCACCCAGGTCAGGATATCCCTGGTCCTCGAACCTCCTTCCACGAGCAGCTAGAGGAAGTGCGCGGTGTATCCGCATGTTCCTCCAATTAACCAGAACCCTTTGCGTCTTAATTACCGCGGAATGCGCCCTTAAAGAACGACACCACTTGCGGCCGCCGCCGTGCAAATGAGCGACGCCCAGGAAAATTGCGCGTGTCTCTTGCCGGTGATGTTCCCTGTTGCTGTCGTCGCTGGTTTCTCATACAGAAATATTTTTCTCTGAATTATCTTATCTATAATTATCTATGTGTAGAATTGGCGAATTTGAAAGACGAAGTTGTATAATACCATGCAGGGAAGTAAAAGGAATCGTAGACAAAGGACAAAGTAAATATTTTGTGTCGACATATGTAATCTTAACTTAAAGATTAGAAACTGCGTACAATTACTGTACAATCACTAACTAGAAAACAGCATAATTTTTAAGTTATTAGAAGAGAAGATTGTAAAAGAAATTATATACAATGAAAATGAACATTATAATTGTAAAGTAGGAAATGTATTAGAAAATTGAGACTCTTAGATTCTATAATTCATATTCATAAACGCTCCTTTATAGAATTCATTGTATGGAAAGACAGATATATAAAATACTATCGAATTTTTTTTAGCAACTTTAACTTTAATTCTAAGTAAGAAGTTAAAAAATTATTTTTAACTTTATATTTTTGTAAAAGAAATCGTTTTCTCAGAACTCGTTGTCTGGAAATGTTTACAATAGTTTCACTGTCTGGTCCAGACTCAAATCGATAGAGGTATGACAATATACATTCGCCGCACATGTGCGAAACGTCTCTCGGGCGCGAACCGTTCGACCGTGCCGACCTTTTGTGCTTTTTCCTCGATTTGGATTTGCACTCGTGTATTGGCCGAACCTTTCCTTCTGATTTGATATTTCCTATTCGCTTTTATCCTGATATATTCATGAGAGAGAGAGAGAGAGAGAGAGAGAGAGACAACAACTTACGTCTGCTCTCTTTCTCATGCGTGCATAAAAATTTTGGAGAACATAAATCAATTTCGAGAAATGCAATCACACGTAAGAATAAGAGGAAATATTTAATTGACAAAAGTATTTACTCTATTGCATATTTTGTCTTTTCTACATATTTGAAAAAAAACCAACGATATGAAATGAAATTACATTATTGAAATATTTCAATAATCGCGCGAAACGCATATTACAATATAGATAAACCGCTAATTATAAAAAAATATAACAAGATGAAATATATTATTTTTTAATTTATTAAATTTTTGGGTAATTTTATTAACGCGTATATATGATATGATACTTTTATCGATATTATCAAACGTGTTAAGAGAAATTTACTCTTTTCGTTCATGTAGGATAGATCAGGTAGAACAATATTCTCTTTTTTTTAATTATGTTTACTTTGATGCGGAAATTATCAATGTTGATTATTGTCATGATATTTAAGTGTACGCCGTATCGACTCACTGTTATTTTTTCCCGTAAATAAAAATCTACTCTCGTTTGCAGCAAACGCATCGTGCTTCCTCTAAAGTCAAGCTTTCTTACCCCGGTTTGTTCGGCGACGTATAGTAGTAGAATATTGCAAGCCCGCGGTTCGATGGAAAGAAAAACAGAGCCGTCTAAAGTGTGTTTGCCGGGGCAAATATGCTTCCCCTCGCGAGAGACGTTTCCCATATACTCTGTACATGTATACAGTCTTGGGATTTATTCTAGAATTCTTTTACAACGTAATAAATTGCGAGAGAAATATCTGACTCCATCTGTGAACATATTGTATTCCGAATTCCATCTCGATTAGTTTTTTTACAATCTTTTGAGCTTTCCGTAAGGAAGATTTTATGCGGAGATTCGCTAAAAAGAGGATTCTTAAAAAAGAAATTAATAGTCTAAGAATAGATTATATTAAGTATAGGATGTGTGAGTATATAATTAAATAATGACGTGTATAATTTTATATGAAAAAAGATTATAAAATCAATACAGCTGTAGATTATTTTTATCACGGTATTCTAATTTATCGATTATATTATTCGTGCAGAAGATGCACATAAGGACCGATATGATATTAGCGAAAACGCATTCTCGTGTTTCCACACAAATACAAGTAATATAATAATCTAATTTTTGTAACAGCGAAATATATAATCTGCAGGATAATGAATTTTCGCTCGTATGACAATAATAACCCTCACATTCGGGTGTCTGAGCACAGTGAAAACATCCGCTCTCCGCTCCCGAATGCTTCCCCCTCTTGGCCATGGTCACCCTCGCGTTTCGATTTTCCGCGTCTCGAGACACAGGCACGGTCGCTGCCAACGACACGCGCTGCGGTATGTAAAACGGCTTAAGCGCGAAATAGCGAAAGCCGAGAACCCCGGGAATCAAAGTAATTAACATTTCATATTCGCCGCGTATGTACATACACGCGGACACGTATATAAGTCGTAGCGGCGCGATTTCTCACGGCGGAATGCACACCGGCGCGCGGCGCGACGGGACGCAGACGAGAATGCGGTTAAATCGCGAAGGATCGTGATCACTTCTGCCGCAAGTGTAAGGGAAGGATGTTTGTGTTATTTCTGAACTACCGCTGTGCGAAAGTGGTCACGCTGATGTTTATTAAAGATTAAATCAACTACCAGAATATGTTATACAACACAATCAAGTCTGGCTGATAATGTTAAATTGCCACTATAATACAATTTATTACAAAACGGTATAATTATCAAGATATAATAAAATATGTTATTGATAATACGAGCAATATGTAATAATCAAAATTCTAATTTTACTGGAACTATAAAGCTAATGGGGAATTATAGCTATCAATGCAAACATATGTTTATTTTAATTGCCAACTACATCAAAATATATTGTTTCTAACAATCTAAGTGGAAGATAAATTATTGTTTCTGTGGCTACATTTTTGGAAAATTACTAAAAATATTTTATCTCTTCATTTAAAAAATGTTTATATATACACGACTGTAATTATTATTTCAATAAGATAAAGATTATACAGTTTACGAGTTACGGTTGATCGAATAATAAGATATTACTATACTTGCGCAAGATATTTGTATTATAAACATATTGTTACTTATATCTTTAATAGAAATATGATATTTCAATTCTCTTATATGCTTTTACCTTCTTAGCAAACTTTTACGTGCGCTTTACGAATAAGATATTCATATTCTTTGATCGGACACCGATGAATCGTAATGATTGTTGAAAACGACGGTACACTCTCTTCTTCGGAGGCGAGAAAATTTTATTTGAAGGACCAAAACGACACACTTATAAACGAGCTTTTCGAAGGGTTACCGAGTGAGGTCTCTAATTTTCCTTAATAGGCTTAGAGGCATGCTTGTAAAGCGATCTAATTATCCGCTCGAGTAACTCCAACCTTTTGGGCCAACTATAGCTGCTCGGAGAAAAATACGACGTCGAATGTGATATTAAACTTTAGTCAGTATTCTAGAACTACATTTCTGTGTTAATTAATTACCAAGTAAGTTACACATCAGAATACCATATGCATTTATACAATTAACACTAATTACGTTTGCGTAGAAAATAAAAGATTGTTGTAATTAATATTAATTTTTACTCATATCTAACTGAAAATTATATAAAATTATTTAATTAAATAAAAAGATTGAATTACTATTAGTGAAGATATTGGTTGACACATTATTATGCAAACAAATACTCTTCTGCAATATCGATTGTACTACTGATCATTAATCATCAAATCTTTATGTGCAGTACTTCGATACATATTCATACAGAAATGTAACAAAGACGTGGTACGCGTTTAAAACCGCAATGAGATTACCGATTACGCCTGCTGGTGTTCCAGGGTTAAATTAAATTTTTCGCGTCCAGCACCTTCGCGCGCGGACGCGGAAAGTGCAGCGAAAATTTAACGAGGCGTTAAAAACTATTCGCGTGTCGCCGCTCTTCCCGTTTTATTTTCGGCATCCCGGAGCGGGGACGACGGCTGAAGTCAGCCGGCCGCTTAATTCACTGTCTCGCGCGGCGGACTTTAATTAAAGCCAAAAAAAATTTCTGGATGGACGAGAAAGAGGACCCCTGCGATGTCGGCGCGGAGGACAGAACGATTTTCTGCTAGTGACATTTGGAATTGGGCTGAGAGGGAGATGGAATCTACCCTTGGACACTTTTCAATGCATATATGTGTCGTACCAAGAAAAAATATATATTTCATGGGTTTATAATGCAATCAGCGCAAATTTTATAATGGCAGACAGCTGAGAAAAAGAGAACTTATAATAGCAATAAGATTCATATTTAATATTTTTTTTTATATTAGAAAATAAATAAATACGATTTTTTAAGCAATAATATCTACAATACAAATATAGTGGCATGTTATTATTGAATCAATCTTAATTCGTAAACTGTAAAAATTATTATACTATAAAAAGTTAAAATCGTATTATAAGAGACAAAAGTATTTGAAAAAACAAAAAATAATGTAAAAGAATATAAAACATTTGTATTAAATATTTTTATTAGCAAAAAAACATTAACATGTATTATATAGTATGTATACATATAACGCCCAAGAAATTTATACATTAAGGTTATTCTAAACGTATCTGATGCACTTAAAGTTGAACGATCGTGAAACTTAAGAAAAAGGTCGTCGACCAGAACAGATAAAAGTTTAATTAAAACCGAAAGAATTCCCTAGAAATGAAGACAGAGTCCCTCTCTCTTGTACAGCAAAATCGGTGGTTTTCTGCGAGTGACATCTGGAATTGGTCTCTAGGAAAGAGAGACATGTTTTAACGCGGGATATCGCGAATTAAAAAACATTTCATTTGTTCCGTCGAAACGAGAGCCGACGATGAGTAGAGGACGGGAAGAGAAACCGGGGAGGGGGAGGATAGTGGAAAGGGCCTTTGAAGGGTCGTCCACTCGCAGGAGAGCACGTCCTGCGACGAGGATCCACACACAAAGGGGAAACTTCTTCCTCTCCTTTCCGCCGTTTCCTTTCTCGCTCTACCATTTTTCCTTCTCTTCTGCGCAGGTTCGTTATTTTATAATTGGCACTATCCGCCCTCTTTCATGAATTATTCCGCGAACCGATAAAGTCGCGGAATATCGACAAGACTGTTCGCTCTCTCTCTGTCTTTTCGCCATGAGCGTCGCCAGAATTTTTCTTTAGAAGTTGTGACGAATCTTTTTCGTGATTCTATTAAAGCCACAAGTATTCTTATTCTAAATCCGCATGCTTAGAGCACCAAATTGACACCCCCGAACTTTCTGAGGTCGAAATAATTATTAATAATCTTACATTATATCTCCTTTTCAGTTTTATTACTGATTCTCTTTTACTACGAACCTTTAAATACTATCCTTTAACTTGCAATTAATTTCATTTTTTAAAACTCGAATATTTACCATCATAGATTTGAAATCGCAGTAATAAGTAATTAATATGTCAAATATTGCATCGATATTAACACGATATTGCATCATGTTATTACATATTTCAAAGAGCGAATTACTTTCAATTATTATTAATTTTCAAAATTTTAATATAAATATATGTATATAACAAATTATTCTGTAAAATATTTCCGTAATAAAATTTTTAATGGTATCTTTTCCTCCTCTCATGAAATCGGAAATGGATGAATCTCTTTAAATCCCACCGACGCCCATGCGCTCCTGCTTGTGCATCACCCCTGTTCCCCAACCCATTGCTCTGCTGGATGATATCTCTTACAAATGGGAATCGCGTCTCTCACCGTCCATAATCTCGTTTCTCTCTGCGTCTGATTATCATCGAGTCGGTATTATCTTTTACGCCACGATCACCAACCAGCGTGGTTCATCTCCGATCGGTGGTATAGGCGTGATCTAAGAGAGCACGTTACGAGACGAGAAGAAAGCTTTCGTTAGTTTTCAAGAGCAGTGGTATTGGAAGAATTATTCGCATTTCATGGCATTGGATTCTTCATTTTGATCTTCTTCGCTTCTACTGATGCGTTATACCATTATAATAAGGGAAAGAGAGAAAGTGATAATGCATTTTCCATAACTTGCACGTTAAAATTAGTCTCTGTTAACTGGTATATTGCTTACCATTCTTATAAGCGATTGAGTTTTTAAACACTTTCGGTAAATGTCCAATAAATAAATAATAAAATACTTTACCCATCTCAGAAGGATTTCACTTTTACAAAATTTTATTGATATTTAGTTCTAATTATATTTAAAATCAAATTTTATAAAAGGTTATCAAAAATTATGGTGTTTATTTTAATATTACTTAAAAAACTTTTCTCCATTATGATAATTTCTCTCTCTTTCTTTCAGTTTAATTTTATAAATTTTGAGATTTAAAAAAAAGTTAATTTTTTTGGTTCAAACATTTATAGGAAAAATGGTAGCTCTGAGCTATAATATATAAGGTTACTTGTTAAGTCTGGAAAAGTGTCTTCTTAAGTATAACGAGTGACGATAAGTCGCACCTAAATGGCGCCCTAAAAAGTGGTTGCTCCGTAAATGGTTCTTATCGCGAATCAGCGTTTTTATCCCAACCTTGAGCACCCGGCCCGGAGTAGACATAATTACTCACGCGAACGGATCGGTCGTGACCGGGCAGGAAGTGCATTACCTCCTACAAAGGAAACGTCCCTTCATCCCTCTACCCTCAATCTCCCGCGAAAAGAATGCGGCGAATTCGATGGGACAGATAAATTACGCACCGGACGATCAAAAGACCTTTCGATGGGACTTCGGTGCCTCTTCAGAATTCGCTTTACGTCTATCTGGAAGTCCAGGAAAAAGGAAAAAAGAGAAAAGATAGAAAGATATATAGATGCACGAAGGACACATTCCCATGTATATGCGATTCACGCAATGGGTGCGGAGCGCACGCAGATACGTAGTTACATATACGCATTGCGGCGAAATCTCACTCTTGTCCCGTCTCCTCGCTCTTCAAACTCCCCCCCCCCCCCCCTCCCTCCCTCTCTCTCTCTCTCTCTCTCCTCGCTCATGCGACAAAACTTCCCTTTGATGTCAAACAGTCGAATAGACGACTTTCACATTGTACCCTTTCTCTCTCTCTTCTTTCTTTGTCTTCTCTTTACCGCACACACGATTATTGCATTTGTGCCATTGCGGTCGTTGGTCGTTTTGAATTTCCACGTATCCGCGCCGAGGAGAAAAAAAGGGGGAGAAAAAGGAGAGACGCGCACACCTATCGATTCCTCGTCACGGCTCAAATGTGGTGCCGCTGCTCGTACGAAAAAAGGACCCTCGCAAAAAAAGGGCCTGCGCGCTCGCGTGTCTTCCGGCGCGCAATTAAGTAATTGAAGTGCACCTCTGTGCTCGTCCTGCCGCGAGAAGGAGCGAGAGTGCCGTTCGGGACAACGGCGATGGTTACAGGGATATCCACGGTGGGTACTTCCACCCCTCTCCTTCCGGGAGTTACTCGCGTCGACGAACCTCGAATGACGCGAGAGGGGGACGACGGGTTGGAGGACGCTCGGGAGGACGGACATTAATTAAACCGAGTTAATTTGTGATCGACATGGACGGTCGCGACGCGAGAGGAATTATATCATAGGGTGTACCGTAATATTGCGGGATACACTTCCAGGATATGAATTCCGCGGTTTTTATATTAACTCCCTCGCACGTGGCCTCCGAAAATATTAGTGTACGTAAAATACGTAAAATTCTCAGCATAACTGGTTTTACCTGCACCTGCACATTTTATCGATTTCCTTTTAAGAGAATGATATGTTTTGCAATTAATACATGTATGAATTATGTTTTTATGTTTATCAATTACACAAGTCACGAATAGGCCAAATAACTTATATGTAGTTTAATTCCTATTTTAATAAGTAATTATAATTACTTATTCTAATAATTATTAGATGTACATTTATAAAAGCTAAAATTAAAATTTTAATCTACGTATATTTAATTTATGAGATAAAAATTGAATTGGAGAGATTATATATAAATTATAAAAGATACACACATCTTTTTTACTCTTCATTCTGATAACCGTCACATATTTAATATTATTCAAGAATTTATATTTCAGTAATGTATATGTTTTCTAAATATCGAAAGTATATATCTATATTTTTTTTCAATATATTAAATGTATTATGCAGAAATTATAAGTGTGATTTTAAGAAAACAAAATAAATCTCTCATGCATTTATTAATATTTTTTCCCTTTTAAACGGCAAGTACTTTATCCGAAGTGTAATATTTCTTTTGATCATGATAGCTTTATTAGCACACGCGTTGAAAATTTTCCCATTAATCATTGTTTTTCTCTCGGGAATTCAAGATTAATGTTCCCTTCACGAAGAGGAAACAATAATCTTTCTCTTCGCCTCGCCAACCGCGCAAACTCGTTCGTTTTATAACTATTAACCTTCAGGAAATATGTTCTAATAAGTCAAAAGAACACTGCCATTTAAAACACTCTTGACACAACACCCACAACTCGTCCATCGCGAGAATCTTTTGTTTTTGTATTATTTTTCTAATTTTATTTTAATATTCCTTTCTAATTTGCAAGCGCGTATTATTTTCTGAATTATTATTATAAAGAACACATTTTGGTTTCGCGACACCAAATCTTTAAAAAACGATCTTTCAAAAACTAGAGCATAAAATATGCGTTATTCTACAATGTAGCAAAAGTTTTTGCTTGGATTAACGTTGTTTTCTTTCAATTGTAGAATCATATTCACCAATTTTTTTCAAGAGACTTGTCATACACAGCCGTCACCGAAGATCGTCATCGCGATTCCTCCCTCGTCTCCTTCGTTCTCATCGTGCATTTACGTAAATACGGAACCCGACTTTTCGTGAGACTCGCTCGAAATGCACGCACGCACGCAACTACGCACGCACGTGCGCGCGTGCGATTGGCGCCGACACGTACTCTCGCTGCGAAAATACGAAGTGAGTACCAAGTTACACGACGTGATAGTCAAGACAGTCGAGGGTGGTGCCGGCAGTCTGAATAATGCGCCAATAATGCACGCAGATAAGAGAGCTGTGTGTCGCGTATCCCCATTTTCCCCCCTTTCCCTCCCTGCCTTGCTGCACCTTGGCACCACACGCATAAATACGCGCATTGCCGACGCGCGACAACGCACTCGCGCACGGAAATATATACCGTGTCGTATAAGTGACACCCGGCACGCGAGATTTTCGTCGTCACGCGAGAGAAATGATACGTTAAGTACATATATACGTATATTCTCCCGATTCCCCGCCGAGTCCAAATTTTTATTAGCCGACACCTCGGGAGTTTTATCGCGGAGATATTTTCCCTAACAAGTACGACTTTGTCAGAGGGGGAAAAAAGTAGCTAATTGTGAGTCTCGCACGACGAGTCTCACACGCACGATAAGAAATTATAGACTTCCGGACTTGCGCGAGCGCGTTTTGAAATATCAAATGGAGATTTTCGTACAGCACACTTTTGAAAGAAGACTGCTTTTTCCTTAACATCACTATGAAAGTAAAAAATTGTAATTACAATAATAATTTATTTAAATTTAAAAAACACGAAATAATAATATTCTTAGGATTTTTCAGCTTTTAGACATAGATAGATATTATCAGAAAAGATTATTAAAGAGAGTCACGAACATGTTCCAACATTTGTGTTAAAATTACGATTATTTCCTTATTACTTTCACATTTGTCAGACTCATTCGGTATATCCTCTTAGAATTAACTGAGAGCTAGCGATGCTGATGAAGGCAAGCAACTGCAATGTGCTTTCGAAATCACAAGAGACGAAGGATACACGATATTTCGACCTTTGAAATTACACAGAAAACGGAGTAGCTCTCGTAGAAGAATTTTCAAACACTCGGATGCTTTGCGAAGACGCGCGGCAGCGCGTAAAACTTCACTCGCCTCAGCATGCTCTTATCGCGGCGTAGCCCTTTAATTATGCGGGATCGTCTATTTATAAATACGCACGCACACACTCGCACGTAACACCCCCATGTCCCCTCCTTCCCCGAGAATACATTCTCTCACCGGAGACGACGATATTACGTCGTCCTGTGCCCCCTCGCCGGCAATTAGCGCTGGGCTACAGCAAAATTCGCTATCTGCGAAATTACTGCATTAACGTGGGACGTGCTTCTGAAATATAGCACGGGTTATCCTTCCTCTTTCTCCTCTCTCTCTCACTCTCCGATCCTTTTCCTTCTCCTTTCGGGAGTAACGAAAGATCGCCTTACTCGGGTCGCTCCTGTCTTCGCCAACTGATCCTCGCAAAACGCGGGGATGTGACTCGCAGGACGGCGAGTGCGAATTTAAAGTGATTAAACGTAAAATCGCCAGTGAAATGTGATCAGGATGAAGACTTTCTATATATATTACGTATCTTAAAAATTAACCCGTCTAATAGAAGTTTTGCTGCTTATGCTTCTTTTACTAATAAGACTATCAAAATTATCTTAAAATTAACAGCTTTGTCTAAGGAATATATATTTATTGTTCAGATTAAATTTGTCAGTATATTTGGTAAAATCTGTTTATCTATTTTATATCATATTTTAGATAGATACTTTACACATATGCTTGCTTCATGTTTCTCATCAAAATAAATATCACACAATTTATCGATATAAGCTATAAAGGCGGGGGTGCTTTGTTTCTTCCCTCTCTTACTTTAAAAGTTGATCACTTCAAGTTATGCCAGTGTACATACATATTATGCACATTTACTATGCGTGGAAGTAAATGAGAAACACGAACCTTTCTCTGCCTGAAAACACGGACGGGGAAAAAGTGCGAGGTAAAAAGAGGTAAAAAGGGGCGAGGGGAACAATGTGCTGCTTTTTCCCGTAATTTATCTCAATTTGATTGTAGGAGGCATCGTAGCTCGGTTTAACCATCTCTTCTCTTTTTCGCATGCAGCCGCCAACTAAAATTATGATTCCCGTTAGAATATACCGGTGCGTCGCAATATTGGCAGAACGCTATTGGTAGCGATTAATTCAATTGATTGAGACACATGCGTTAAATTATATCGCGGTTAATTCCGCCTACCGTGCTTTGCGGCGATGCAATTTGCAATTTTCCCGATGCAATCGTGTGGATATGTGCACTTAATGGCAATGGGAAAATTAATGCGGTCGCATTGATCAATATTTCGATCAGCGTCGTGTTGCATAATATAATTGAACTTATGGAGACGCTTAATTAGTTTAATTCTAGAAATGTTGTATTATTACCGCGATTTCTCTTGTATCTTTTTTTAATTAAGCCGCAAATGTCGGTGCGTAGCATCTCTAAAAATGATAATTCGATAACGCAGGATATTTCAAAAGATTTTATTCGGATCCATCATGCAGTCAGACTATATGTGATTGATATTAGTATTTTCTAAAACGGGAAATAAGAACCGACGACGAGGATAAAGTTCGAAAAGCTCGAGATACGTTTGAGATAATCGCGGGATCGCCGCGGGATTTTCAGTCGGGCTCGTTTCGCTGACGCGGTTCTTTCCCTCTCGATTTCGCTCGCGGCAGTCGCGGCACGCAACAAACGCGCGCAAGGAACCGCATACCAAGACGCATCCGCCACGGTGACTTTGACGCGTGCATAAATCCAGGGAGGTCGTCCCAAGCGAGAGTATTGTGAGGCTTGTCAGACGCTCGCGCCTTCTTTAGAAACGCCATTTCTCTGCGTCACGCGTATACCTCGTTTCGCGATGCGCTGATCCCTCCCTCTCTGTCCCTTTCTTTCTCTTTCTACTGCCACTTCTGATCTCATTATGCCTAAGCGCAGAACTGCTGGATAATACAAATCTTTCATCCGTTGTATTGTCGAAATCGAAAATAATCTCATGAATAAACTTTGCAATTTGCTCTTTGTCGAGTCGTTTAAGAAAACTCATGTGGTACGTCAATCAATACGTCTGAATAGAAGTGATAGAGAAGTCGTAATCCTATAAATTGTACAAAACTTTATTCGAAAATAATATTCTATTCTTAATGGTTAATAATATAAATGTTTTGTTATTTAAATGTGTTTTTATATGAATATGCTGTTTTTATATGAATATTATATTTTATATTGTTAAACTATCTTAAATTGTCATTGTCAAATATATATAATGTAAAGAGATATTCAAGCAACGAATTCTTTGTGAAGATATATTCAGATTCTATGAAATTCAATATTATGTTATAAAAATTTTCATAATTCTTTAGCATATTACAAAACTTCTTTTCAACACTAACAAGTTATTATTCGTTGAAAGTTTCGCCGATAAAGCGTTGCTGCTTAATTGAACCTTTCCTGAAAAAGCAGGAGGGGCGCCGTCCCTAACACGTCTATGGCCAGAAATTAAGTTTTCCAAAGGATCGGCGCGACCCTCGCGATTATGCGGCCCGGAATACTATCGGTCCTTTACAGGGGGAGTCGCGCTCCCCAAGGTGTACAATTTTTAAGTCGCGCCGTGCCGGGGCACGGCAGTCTCGCCGCTTTGAATGGCGCGTTTTCAGGCGCAACGCGCCATGCCGAGCCGGGCCGGACCAAGTCGTCCGTACGAAAAGGAACGGTCGTATTTTGACACTGCTGACAGCGGGTCCTTATTCTCATGGTAATCCCGCGCCAACGACGCCTTTTCAGGAGCCCGTTCCCCTCCGTTCCGCCGCGTCGTTGTCCTTGAGGCGACACGAAAGATCTCCTGAGGATCTCCTCCCGACCCCCAGCCGACGCCTCATCGCGAATCGTTAACCAGCGAGTGTTCACTTGGCAAAGGATCATGTCGCTTTACGTGTATGAACAAAATTCCGCAGATCTTACGAATTTGCTAACATAAGACCGATCGTATATATTTCTTTAAATATCCGTTTGCGTACTTTATAGAAAGATATTTTATATTTAATATTTATTATACGTAATCTTTATACACCTAAAGGATTGTATAATCTTCACTTTGGAGAAGAGACCAAATTTATAGGGCAATATGTGCTATATGAATTGCTGTATAGGCAAAAGATAATTTCTTACTCAGGGTCGATAACCGTATCTAATGCGTGACATCATCTGGGCAGGACGAAAGTGCGCCATGAAACTGAGTGCCGTGTGCGAATTTGCCGGATCAGCAGTTCTCCAGTATAATCGCGCATGAGTTTACTTAGTCGATAGGTAGATAGTTTTTGCTGCCACGAGCAAAACGAGATAAAAAGAAATATATTCTTTTTTTGAAGAAGAGACTTAGAATTTTATTTAAAGAAACAAGGATAAACGTTCGAATTACGAATACTGTTGCAGTTAAACAATATAAATTAAAGAAGGACAATTTCTTCATTATTTATAATTTATGAGAAATAATTATATATTTTTTCAAGACTGCCGATCCTAAATCTGAACGTAGTTCGCAAATTGGTACAGATGTTTTAATTATATTCCATCCTAATTTTATTAAAAATTATACACATGTATGCCCATAGAAATCACGAATATAATTTACACAAGTATATTTTGAAGTTAAATCATTATACAGAATTACATCTATTGTTCACAGAAGTAACTCGACATATTGCTCTTTCTTCCATTTACAATACATGCGTTGCAAATACAGATGAAAGACCAGGCAAGACTAATAGTTCCAGTAGCCATTTCTCATCGTACTCAAACTCTCAAAGTATATTGCACATCCAAATATATTCGTTCTCCCAATCATGATTCGCCATAAAGACGGTCAAAGCGTTAAATGATATAAACGAACCGTCGAACATTACAATGGGCGTCCGTAACTTCGTCGATATTTCACGGTCGCACAATCGACCCGAATGCCATCGAGACCGTTTTATTTTGATAGCTGGCACAACCGCGTCGCCGCAAAGGTCGACAAGAGAAAAGGGAAAGAGGGTGCCATTTTCGATTATTACGGGACATCACAATGGCGAAGGGGAGGATGTTGGCGCGGTCTAGCAGACCTTTCGCTCGACGGTATTTACGGGCTCTCGCATACCTAGTGAGTGCGTTATTAGAAAGCGGAACCACCCTGCGGGTAATGACGTAGATATGTACTATTCAATGGCATTTACGAAGATAATTATACCTTGTAACGTTTGTAAAATCTGATATTCAAAGAAAAATCAAAAAATCTCTTGTGATAAACGTGCATTCGTGATTCTGTTATAAGATACGTGAATGATTATCTATATAATCAATCTTGTGCATCCTACACTCTTCGGGAATTCAAACGTACGACGAATAAAAAAATTAATTACTACTTATATAATATTGCCGATGTTTATCAATTGAAATTATCTCTGTTCCCAATTAAGAACTCAAACTTCGCGATGCCTTATTTCATCTAACATTTCATTTTTAAAGTAAAGTAAGATAAAGAGCTTCTCAGTATGCTGAGGCTTCAGTTCGATAATGTGGTGTTTTTCTTTGGCAATCATGGCGAAATTAAATTTTCTAAAGACGGGGCATGCGCTCGCCGATTATGTAAGATCCGCGCGCGCATTTAGCGTGAAATTATTTGGGCAGCGTCAACGTGAAATAAAATTTTAATGTGAATCCTTGCGGCCCGACAAGAGTTATGCACGATGGTGATGGGCTTTAAAAAAATCTGTGCGCCAAGCACTTTAAAAACTGCCCGCGTCGACGACGACCGTGTCGCGGCGCTGATTTATCGTCCTTTTCCGATTTCTTTTGTGCCGCACGTGAACAACGAGCGACACGTATCAGCTTTACAAGTACCTACCCACGCTCTTCTATGATCGCGGATTACACGATCGCGTCTCGTTACGTGACATAACGATACGGAGATACACGTGCAACGCATACTGAACTGCGCTCCATTTGATCAAACATGGTCTATAATAATGAGGAATACATTAAAAGTGCTTTTTTCAATTTTTTAAACTTTATCAAAATAATTTTTTTTGATGATCTTTTATTTTCATATCTTTTCATATCTTTATTTCTGTTCTCAAATTATTATTTCTTGCTGTAGAAATACGGTAACAGTTCTTGCAGCTTATTTCGCAATATATCGGTAATATTTTATTTTATTTTATATTTCCTAATGTCTTTACTGTAAATAAATGGAATTATATCGATCTTGTTGTAATATGTGCACACAAAATATAACATGGCATTACAAAAATTCATATAGTTCCTCAATTTTACATATAGTACGTAATTTCTTGGTGTGCAACTAATTGTAAGTAGCTTCACTCGAAGTGAAAATATCAAGCTTATAGAGAGTCAGGGGGACAAAATTTATTCGGTGCTAAATTTAACTAGACTGCAAATTCTGTCATACGCAAGCAAAATTATTGAGAGAATCACGAATATACGAGAATCACTGCAATATTGAGAATAATATAACTTGTTCGGATTTCTACACACATATTATACAACTATAAAATGTACAAATTATCTTTCCACTCGGTCAAACAGCTCATCGATAACCAAAGTGGATTTAACTCGAGTGACTGTGCGCATAGAACGGAGAATAGTCGGAGTTGGTCAAGAATCGCTTTAGGGAACTGTCCATGCCAGAGCCCGCGGCAAAACGGGGGTTTGAAGGCTTCTATACATGAGGATCCATCGGGCACAAAGAGAGAGAGAACGCGGCTTAAAGTGGTTGTGGCGGACAACCCGGTAAACTTTGAGTCAATTCACTGTTGCGGCTTCCTTCACTGCGTTAAACCGGGTTTTCCCTCGGTAAAGGACGTTTCTCTTGAGTATCTAATCGCCAGGTACAACGATGAAAGTTGCTAACGGCGACGAGGGGACCGACCGACCGACCGACCATCGAGCGCCGAAAACCTGCGATCCATGGATTGACAAACGCGATTTTGTACTCAGTACTTTTCGTTGAAATCGGATTCGCGACGAAAGTTTAATTCAACCTTCGATTTCAGTTAACCCTTTAAAAGCACAAGTTTCTCTTTCGGCGAGTTTAGATTTCTCTCGAAACCTAAAGTAAAAAATGCATGTGTTTAAAATGTATAAGGGCACGGCGAACGAAAAGCAAAAAGATAAATGTCTTGAGATGCTAATATTTAAATGTAATTTATATCGTAGTTTCGTAAGGATACTTCAAAAGAATAAATCGATATTCCAATCCCCGTTTTTCACTAGAGAGTTTTAAAGGATAATGATATGCGCGACACGTGTACATATAGTCACATGTAACAGTCGATGAAAAGTTCTAAAGAAAGTACTGCGACATGCATATCGAAACCGCATCAAATGCAATACATTAACGCGGATAAATGGTTAACGAGGGTGTACATATAATTTACGATGATCACGTTCCGCGCATAACGCGGATCGCGCCTGGGGCGCATATTTAACGCGCTAATAGCCGCGGTCGAAATAAACCCGCCATGGTCCACGCACGGCGCGGGCCGCGCCGGTGTTTTAAATAATCTCAATCGGTCACACGTTTCGTCACGGTACAGCCGAGCTAGAAATATGTTTTTACATGCGACGAGACATAAAATCACCGGCGCGATCGCCGATGCATCGCGCTCGGCTGGAAAATACGCGAATATTACGCATGAATTGCCCTCGTACACCACTTCTCGTTTACGGGTTCCATGATAAACTGTTGAGAGGCAAGTTTATCATAATAAAAAATTATAGGCAGAATTTTACGCCCTTTTGTTTCGAGTATTAAATATTTTAAAAATTCCCGATTAAACTTGTATGAAAATGAAGCTTTTTTGGTATAAGAAAAAATGTTACACGTCCATACGTAAGTTCAAATTTTTCAAGAGAATAGGAAAATTCCAATAGGAATGAAATTGTCTTATTATAATTTTATAATATCATTGGCTGTTACTATTAAATGAAAGTTTTACAAGACACTTTTTCAATGACAATAGAATAGTCATGCTAAAAAGACTTCCATGCAAATGAACAGAAAAAGCTATGCTCATGCTCAGTCTGTCCCGTATAAAAAAGTCTGGAAGCGCGCGAGATTTCCACGAGGTCGTCGATTTTTTGAGCCATTTAAATGCAAAGCCCGTGCTACGAATATACCTTAAATTAAAAGGGTATCGTACTTTTTTTCCGCGGAGTTGAATGGAAACCCCCCCCCCCCCATTTCATCTCTTTCAAAATGTCGACTCTTCTTGTCTATTCGCCATGTATATGATTTTCCATCTCTCTTTTTATATTTCATCAAAGTGACATGCATACCGCTACAAGTATTAATCCAAAAATGCCGTACTGATATATAAAAGACGCGACGCAGCGCCTGAATAAATACTAATGAAAACGATTCGAAGTATTCGCCAGGCTGAAAGTTCTAGCAATAGATTACAGTAAATACATACAAATCTAGCGTCGACAGATTCTAACAAGGGACTCCCGAAACACGCCACAATTATGCGCCACTCCATACGTAATTTTGTCCGTCAGGTTGCGAAACGCGCAAAAAGTCGACGTGCGCGTTCAATGAATCCCAAATGCCGACTAATTATCGTCATGTTCGAATTAACCACGCCATGTCAAGGCGCCTGCGGCCACGTGTAGGCACGGTTTTGTTTAAAGCTGTACCCCGAATGCATAATGACGGCACGGTGATGTGCCGTTGGTGGGATGCCAATGTTGCGAATGCGGCGCCGCGTGTCAGTCTGCTTCTGACACACGCGGCCCGACCCGCTTTGTTTCGCGCCAGCCAGCCGTCTAGGAGAAATTGAAATTTCGTTTAGACACCGCGCCCGAGAGAGCAATGTCCCGATGACGTGCGGATGGGGCTTGATTAACCTCATCACTCAACGCACATTTTATAGGAATCACAATGATAACGCTATAGTATGCTTGTATTGTCTTTCACGTGTGGTTTCTGTGAAAACGGTTTTCAAAATTGTCACATGTGGATGTATTAAACATTTTTTATTACTTCAAATAAGAAACATTTCATCTTTTACTTATTTCAATTGCTAATATCAATTAGATTTTTATCACGATGTGATTTTAATTATCACAATTTTATCATGAAGAAATAGGATAAAGTAATGAAAAGATACAAAAATTTATCGTTAAAGAAGCGTCTACTCTAAATTCTCAAAAAATTCGTTGAAATTTATTGAAATCCTCATCAACACGCTACCACGTATGTTTCACGATTGGATTGAAATTGTATTCTTAGGTTTTCGCGGTTTTCCGAGAAAGTGCACGGGAAAACATATGGGAACGGTGACTACAATAGCGTTCGATTTTATTGGTCCTCTCCCACGAGTGGTGCATGCACGTTCCATACACGTGCCCGCACACGTGGGCATGCACGCACACATGGTTCCTTCTCTTTTCCCATACGTGCTGCGGGCGTTTTCACGAGGGACGCATACCACGTAACCAGACACTTGCTGCAAATGGTTTCCGTACAGTGCACATAGATTGCGGTTGCACCGTCGTCGTACCGACGACAGTCAGCAGATCGAGACGCGATCGAAGCAACGCTTTTCCACGTTGTGTATCAGAATTTTATGATTATTATCCTGAGACACGCGAGAATTCTGTACCTACCACTTACATTTTCGTCGATCATATTGGCGTATTTCCCACGAGACGCGCGAATAACTTAATATTATTCAGATATAACATTTTAATGAGAAGGATGTATACTGATTGAAGAATTAATTTAAAGAATAAACTTTGTGAGAAAATAAAAAAGAAATTTATGTCGTGAAAATAAGCGAATTTTTTCCTCGATATGAAATTTTGCAACGGCAATGTAAAATTCGATCGCGGATGCGCAGTTAAACGAAAAGTACGGACGCAATTTTCAGGCCGATGCTATTTTATGCGGCGCAGCTTGTCTCTTTCCATAAATTGCACGGCCGCAGTCACGTTGTTGTAATTAAAAACAGCATGTCTCGGTGATTTGCGCGGCTCGATTCGTACGCACTGACACGGAAAATATTCGTATGCACGTAACATCGAAATCAGAAGTCGTTAAAGAATGCGGAGTTTTGGTGGTAGCATTCAACGATCCGTGAAATTTAACTTGAATCGCAGTTCAAACTGACTACGTTACGAAAATCCGTTTAATCGTTGCGGTTTTTCGATGCAACGCTGTTGTTAAGTAATAAGTATTCCATGAATGCGAATAGTTTAGAGTCATTTCGGTAATTTTGGTGAGTTTGATGCAACTAATAAAAATATTAATAAAACATTGGGCTGTTTTTTGTGAAAAAAGAACAATGCTCGTTTTATATTTCATCTTTTACTCCGCGATATTTTCGATTATATCAATTTTGCTCTAGAATTGTAATATCGTCGAAACAAACAATAAAAATATACGTCTATAACAGGGATTTGTGTGGGGAATGTACATCCGGATTTTTAATCACATAAATGCACCACTTTCGATGATTACGGCGAACACGTTAAAGCAGCAAATTCTGCAGCGATTTTCATATGGTATGATAAATCTCATTATATTCACGATATCATCAACTCGGTAATTCAAAATGAAATCTGCGTTGACAACATTTGCCAACTGGCGTACACATGTTATAAACATAGAACGCATCACGTGCGGATACGCGAAATATATAGGGACGCCAGAGTTGTGTACTTCCGACAATATGCCAGACTACATTGGTTACATCAATAACGTTTATCAGAAATTCGAAATTATGACGCGAATAGAATTTTCCGATGAAGAATTTTATTAACAAACAGATTATAAATTCCTAATATAATATTCATAATATTTGACAATGTTTGGCAAAGCATCTTTATACATATAAAATAAGTTCCCCAGTATAGATATCTTTAAATTATATATATATATATATATATATATAACGATAATTATATATAATTATTTCAATAATGATAAAATAATATTATTTATAATTATTCCTATAGTAATTAAAAATATTTTATTAATTATTTGCTAAAATTCCTTGCAAAGTTGCAACTATTTTATTTATTAAATAACAGAGAGAGAATTTATATGCACAAACTATGCAATAAATGTTTAGGATTAGGCTATCTTTTCTGTTCGACAATCAGCTTGATTTCCTTGACATCTGTGCAACTATCTGACAACCAGTCATCGTTCGCCATTTTGCCTATCGAATCGTAGGATCGTTACGCGGGGTACGTGATGCATGACGCGAGATTACTGTCTTTACGAGTCCTAGGAGAACGCTTTTGTCAACGACAGCCAGCGGGATTAGTCACTCTCCGCAGTCCTGCTGTACTACTTTCATATTAGACGAACTGTCATAGTAGTAGAGAACGGGACCGAGCGAGAGAGTGTAAGAGAAGGGCCTTTCTGCGGCCGCAATCTCGCGGCGACAATTACGCGGCGCTAACGAAATGACTGCTCAACTCGTTGTAATATCACTGCAACGCTGATAGGCAAGATTAAACCACAGCTTGCTTAATCAGAGCGTTCTCGTTGAGGAGGATTAAAATTCTAACGTATACTCTTCGCATTTCAATGTTTTTGATAAATTTCCAAGATCTTCCCTTTTGTTAATTATACGGGTAAAAATAAATTAATTTGTTTTATTAAATTATTCTTGAGGGATTCTATATTCTGTAAATAATCATGCAATTTTATTGAATAATTAAAGATATTTCTCACATTTTCCTGTATTAGTTTTATGAAAGCTTCGCCGTGCTAAAATGGAAATGTAATATACTTTTTAACATTTTCAGTATTGCCAATAATATTTTTAGTAAAATGTGAATTCTGCAAACTGCATTTGATATTAAAAATGAACAAAATAAAAACACATAAATCCCCCGCTGTTGTTTACCACAAGTGTTTGATTTACAGAGTGCTTTGTCACTGATTGCGCGATCGGAAAATCTACGTCGATATATCGCGCGCATCTCCTACATATTTTATATATTAAAAACGTCACACGGCTTTGTCAATCAATATTACAATCTCGATATAGAAGTAGAGATGGGAGTCGCGCACACCCGCCGGTATTTGTCATATACTGCGCGCGCTTTTATTTTACATCGACCAGAGATTTTTTCGTATTTATTTTGAGTGGATTTTTTATCGTGCGCTCGCCGAAAAACTCGCGGCGCGGACGAAATTCAAAGTTAAACGTCACTTTACAATCCGAGCGGGACGCATCGCGCCTGTACGCGGCGAATAAAATTCATATTTTTCCCATATCAATATTTGCAAAACTTCTCTATATCCGATCAAAATCCCGGCGTCGCAGCCTATCGACGATAAAGCACGTACGGGAGGGGCAACAACCAAAAAAATTTTTTTATCATCGTTCCAGCGTGATAGACTATAATCAAATCGATGGCTCGATACAACAAGGTTATAACTCAAAAACAAATTATTTTTTGAAGTGCCCATCGATGAGACATATATGTTTCTTGCTAATAAAATAGTGTTATATACATATATCAAGTATGACAAGCCAAAAAATAATTCTAAAACAGATTTATATTGTATTCTAGGACGGTATATTTGTTGGAAAACTTGTACACAAGGTTTAGCTTCTTCACAACAATTCTTTTTTTAGCAGAAATGTTGTACAAGGTCATTACTTATGTGAGAATTTTTTATTTCAAATATTTAATTTTTTTAAAAGCGAGATCGAATTTTCCAAGGAAAGTATATGTTCTTCTCAACATATATGCTCTGAGAAATGTAATATTTTGAGTTACAACATTTTTGCGGCAAGCTATCAACGTCTAATGCGTGTAGCGAATAAATCGAGTTGGTCAATGGATCGAAAGGCGAATGCTCGTGGGGGGGGGATAGAAGTTTAAATTTGTTCTTGGCACCCGCTCGGCTGACGTTGCGGGAGATATTGCAGGAGTGGATAATTTACTCGATTATTTAATAGCTTTGGCTACGGCTACGAGCCAAAACTTTACACGTACAGCATACTACAAGACAGCACGACGTGCGCCCGGATGTTGCCAACTTTTATGAATGGAATTATGACATAAAGTCGACAAAACTGCGCTCTTTTGAAATCGTGTTACGGTACGTCGCCCAAGTAGGAAGAGCACAAAGTGCGTTTATGTATAGATGTAATAATTTGATTAGTAATTGAAAACGTATCAATTATTATATCAAATCTTATACTGTAGAAAATTTATTAAATAATATTTTACATTACTCATTGCAAAATTATATCAAATTATTATGAATATAAAATAACAATAAAATTCTACCTTCTTTTCCCTAAAAATAGAAGTATTATTAAGAAACTTAATTTTCTATATTTTAAGTGTTTTAATTTATAAAGAAAAAGAAGAAAACACAAAGAAAATATTCTTTATATTTATTTCATTACCTTGGAAATATTTCCATATTTATCAACCACAAAAACTTTTACAACATTCAGCTAATTTTCAGAAAATGTGACGTTTATAAATATGATAGTTTCAGTTATTTGCGTCAGCTCTTCAATTATAGCATGCTGAACAACGCCGCATGTGCCGTCCCAGAATGGGATTCCATATTAAACCTCTTTCGCCGTCGGATTACTCATTACCGCGCTAACAACCTCGGGAACGTGCCGACCTTAATCACGATTCACAAATTAATCTCGCGGCACCGCCGACCGACGGTATCGTTTGTTGACGGCACCGTCTAGCCAAATATATTACCTACTAGGATACGGAAGACGTGCGAGTAAGTTATGATTGTGTGCATGGAGATTACCCCTCCGACTTCGGCAAATATATCCGTTGTACCGGTTGTAATTTAATCGTCGGAATGTCGAGAATTCGACGCGTTAACCCTCCCCGAATTTCATGTGCACGCAGGAACGCTGGAAAAATCGTTAGACCGACATAGAAACGATGATAAAGAGTGGGAACGTTGCTAATATTCACGAAGAACCGAATAGTCAGCCAAGAATAATCTTGATTAGAGCGTATATATCGCAGTAAAATATGGTATCTATTATTATTATTAATATCTATATCACTAGTAAATAAATAGCAATTATAATTTATATATTTATAAGGAGAAATATATATTGAAATAACTCTCGTTATAATAACGATAAGATAGAAAATAGTTGTTTATTTTTTTCAATTTTCTATTTCGTAAAATATCGATGCTCAGACGAAATTTGATTATCGAGCTGGTAATTAAGTTCTATTGAAGTGAAATTGACCGGAAATGTGCACGAGAATTAATTTAATCCTTCAGCTGAGCTTGATCTACTCTTGATTTAACATCAATATTGAATCGATAACGAACGGTTCGTTTCACGACGAACTTCACAAGAAACTGTATAATCTTACCACAAGAACGCTAATTGCCGTTAGTACAAGAAAATTCCAGATTTCATTTAATAGCCGTGGTCATTGAAATTGAGCACTGGCGAGTGAAAGAGTGTATAAAATCTCAAAAGATTAATTTTTCTCTATCAAATTAGGCTGATGATTTAATTTCAAATTAAAAATGTGATTTAAGAAAATAAATTAAAATTTGTTTCATCATATTGCTCTTTTCTTTTTTCATTGATTGGAAACCAAGTGAGCCTTTACGTTCTTATTTAAAATAATAATTTATCAACTTTAAGGAACGTTTCGATATATTCTGAGAATTAACGAAAATTATCTTCTTGCAGGTGGAAATGGCGATGTCGAGGATTCGGATACCGACGTGCAGGACTACAGCACGGACGAGGACTACAACGATGTTTTTGACTCGACCACTAACGGGTGAGCCTTGTATAGCCCGCAACCCCTATCGCCTTATCGTCTTATCGCAGGATTAAATACGAAACACATATCCGTCTAACTAGCGCCGCGCTTAATTAGCAATTAAAATTGCTATTGATCGCGTCTATCCGCGATGACCGAAGACTTCCTCCCTACGTCCGGGCGAAATTGCCGAGACGGGCAAGAAACCGACCCGCGCGGAGAACCCTTTTTAATTGCGTTACGCTTTTACACATACACTCTCTCGTTCTTCTCCTGTTTTTTTTTTGTGGGAATTCCTCGTTACTAAAACGGGAAGACGAGATAAGAATACTTCATTGACCGCCGAACCGCGTCAAAGTATGAGATAATCTTGAAGCTCGAAGGAAACGCAAAGACTTTGATATCTGCATCAATATTAACACATTTTATGTACATGAATTTGATTAATTAATTATCATATATTATTAGTTATGCTTATTATTTTATTTATTATTATATATAGGTAATAATAATATTTATTTAGAATTCAGATAAGGAAAGTCAAAATTTTTAACAGTTCCGAAATCGGTCGATCGGGCATCAAAAGCGGCAGGTATGACAATCGCGCGCGCAAAAAAAAAGAGATAATTAAATAAGAGACGAAGGATGTTTCAGAGATTCGTTTCTGCTGTATGACGGCAAACTGAGACAGGGACAAGGGGGAGAGGAACCCCGCGGGGCTTAATAAGGAAGCGACTTGATTGGTTCGATTCGAAAGCTAATAATGCTACTTCCCCGTTAGGAACCCTGTTTGGAACTGCAAAGGCTGCCGCGCGATTAAATTTGAATTCTCTGTCCCCCTATCTACAAGTAAGCTAATTTGCGAAGGACGCGTCGATAGAGCCAATCGAAATTCCGCAGTTCAAATTTCATATCCGCGTTTTCCCCGGGCGAACAGCGACTGGCGAAGCAGGTTTCCGACAGGCTTCTCCGTGCGCGCGGTATGAGTTTACAGCGGGATGAAAATATATTCGAAAATTCCCATCTCTCGGGAATGTCCCTTCGCGCGCCCGAGATCTCGAAGAGAAAAGTCGCGCAATTTCCACGCCGCGCGTTGCGACTCGCGCCGATTGCGATTTTCTCCCCGCGAGGAGTCGATATCGACGTCTTGTCACAATAAATCAGTTTTGTCGTTATGCTGGAAAATTTAATATCGAAATCAACGTCGAGCAGAGAGAAAAAGAGTTTCAAATTCAAGGATAGTATAGGCACTTTAAACGTCATTCGGTAGTTTCGGGCCATCTGTGCGGTACTAAAAATTCTAATATATTTTGTTCTATTTTAATTTCCTGTCGACATTTCTTCTTTTAGAAGTCCTTTACCTTATTAAATATAAAACCTCACGATTTATATACAGAGAATTTTCTGCAATTTTCTCTTCTCAAAAATTGGACATCTTGTCGTAATAAATCAGTTTTGTCGGTCAGAAAATTGAATATCGAAATCGACATCGCAGGTGAAGGAAAGTCTATATACATACGTTTTTTCTTATAATTAAAAAGCATCGATCATTTTTAAGTTATAAGCGATTGAAAGGGATCTTTTGCTGTTAATTAAATTAATGTAACGCAATTAAATAATACTCTATATAGTATAATGGTCTAAGAAAATTAATGTTCTTAGATAAGCTTTCTCTCCCTCTCTCAACAGTATTTCCCGCACGCAAGAGTGACACGCGAATCGATATTACGGAGCACAGATTTATCGTGGTATATATTTCGACACGATAATACACTCGTCGTTATTGAAATTACATGCCATAAAACGCGCGTACGACACCTTGCTTCCAAGACAGCGTATATATCTATGGCCGTTTCGTAAAATTTATATCTTCCTTTCGCGTAGTCGTACTCGAGGAAAATATATTTCGAGGATCTATATACAGCTATATATAATCTCTTAATGCTGCAGAATTTTCACTTATTTCGCGCCGATGTCCATGAATTATTATCGCGAAAAAAATACTTTTTATAAAATACGAGCAATTCAGATAAAAATAAGGCAAAAACCGCGCAACAATTGTGACACATATAATAATGGAAAAAAACATTAGCCAATTAACGTAAAATGTACAGAAAAGAACAGTTTTGTTGAAGTATCTAAAAATTTAGCTAAATACATCATCGTGCTTCAGTGTTCTAACACATAATTATTTTGAGATAGTGCAACAAAATTATTTTCAGATCTGTATCTATAGCTAAATTTGTAGATACCTCAGCAAAATCGTTCTTTCCCTGTAAATAAATAAATTACTATTATTTAAATATTTTATAAATTATAAATATATTTTTGATTGTTTTGTGTTTGCCAAATTTACATTTGATGACATTTGATATACATGCGAAATTAGACGGCGATATAATTTTGTGTTAAATAAGGTTTGGCTCGAGGTTTGGCTAGGTAAAATTGTGATAATCATTACGACCATCTATGACGATCAATTTTAATCGCATCAACCCGAGGCTCTACTCAAGTTTGCTGTCACACAACTTTGGCTTTACATGCACCGTACCCCGAAATATCACGTTTACGTACGCACTAGTACGAGAGAGACATTAGTTTACATCATTACATCACGACATAATGACACGGTAATGGGTTGGCCGCGATTGAAATTACGCGTCCTAGTCGATCGTGGTGACACATTATGGTCGTGATACCGATAGGACGCCAGCCGGGGCCGTACACTTGCGTGCGTGCACGCCTTTGTGTATGCGTATGCCTGTATACAATATCAGCATACACTTCTCCAATGCGATCACTATACATTATTCCACCCTAAATCCTAAATGCGGCATAGCTCCATTAATATTGATGCCCGGTTGGCTGTGGGCTTCTGCGAGTAGCCACATCTCTATACGGGATGTTAAACAAGAATAGATCTCCATCTTGAAGAAGCCCTTATAATCTTACGATTACGCTGCAGTCGCTTGAGGAAGAATCTAATCCGATCAAGTTGAATTAGAATTTAGAATATATAAAGTTAGAAACACCGATAATATACTTTGAGAAAATTTAACTCGTTCTGAAAATTACATGTGTGTGTGTGTGTGTGTGTGTGTGTGTTTGAGCATAGATGTGAAAGTAAACATAAATATAAATACTGGTACACATACATAAGCAAAATAAATTGCGCGAGGGAAGCCAAGTGTTAATCGAATCGTCTATTAACGGTTATTCGTACACGATTCGTGGCGCAAGCTTGTGTAGCCGCAGTATCACCAATAATAATCATTGGCACGATATTGTTTACCTCTAATTTGGGTATAAATGTTACGGCGTGTATATTGCTCCCCAATGAACATTGAGTACGCTAATGTTGCAACAACATGTTATGGGTCTGAAAATGACGGCGGCGTTCGATACTACTCTGCCTGCAGTTTCCAATCATGCCGTAATAGAAACCATTATTTATATCATTATAATAACAAATACGTGATATGTAATAAAGATATAACCGACATAAATTGCTCAACGATTGTCCTTTATAATATTACATATCAAGCGAAACGATATACGAGAGGAAATTACGAAATAAACTCCGATGGATCATATTCCCACTGCACGTTAAACGTCAAATATATCCGTCCTGTTCTGAGTTTCATTTCTAACATAAAAATTATATTGAACGGCCATATTTAATGCGAAATTTTCTGTTAATAATATCATTTTCTAAATATTGAAGAAACGTACGCCAATAAATAATGTGGGTTGTCATGCTTTATTTAAAACAAAAATGTTTCAACGAAATTATATTCTTGTTATAAACATATTAGAGAAAATTTCCAAAAATATATTTAATGGAAACAAATTGATAAGAAAATTATGAAAACGATATAAAGAATCATAAAATTTTTAAATATTTGAATGAGAGTGCGCTCAATCCATTACGACTTTCCACTCTACAATTTGTACGTTTCCTTCCCGCATTAACTTTAACTTTCCAAGCAGGCGAGCGGGAAACAAGCTCCGCCACTTAAAACGTTGTCTCCGACATTGGGGTGCGGGACTAGCTCGTCGTTGAGCGGTCGGAGGGGAAAGGGTGAGTTAAACGTTGCATTATTTATAGAAACCCTGCACAACCTCCTAATCTCTGTCTGAGAAGGTCTTCTGCCTACTTGAAATGGCCAACGAAGAAAGTGACGTAATGTCGTCGGTGCGACGAAGTGTTAACGCTCCTCGACGCGTTTTCCCTACAAATTTTCCACGTCTCTTCCGGAAATCTTAGAGATTATATCTTACTTTAATACCGTATTCCGCATCTCAATCCTGTGATATTTAATGAAACGTAAAATTTTTGTAATGTGACGAGGTTATTTAAAATGCAAAAAACAATTACTTTCTTCTCATGTACCTACTTTTTATTTTCACTTATAATTTTAATCTGCTTTTATTCCTTATTAGTAAAAACCGATTACTTAAAAAAAGATGGAAATTTATTTAGATTTGTTATTTTAATTGCATCTAACCACATATAAGAGCATATCTTGCTTTCCGTATGTTTAGTCTTTGCTATTTTTTTTCAAATACGCAGATTTCCAAACTTGAAAGTTGAACGTAGAATCTGAAATTTATTATAGCAGAATATCGGTTATGAGATTTAATCGGTAGGTCCGCGCCGATGATTCGGTACGTGCTCATTCGTCGACACACGAATGCACAACATATTCGTGCAATAATATCTTGCACACGAAACAAATATCATAACATACACTACGAGGGGTCGGACCGCGTAATTAGCAGAGTCGCATATGCTATTATATATTGCGAATACATGTCGTGAGTCGTGGGTGTTCTGTAAATCCCTTTGTCGATCTTTGCCGTCGCCGCCCTCCGCCGTAGGGTAGTGCAAACTGTATATTTACTCCGATATTAATTATTCCAGTCACGATCGATTAACATTCGTGACTCGATTAATTGCAAATGCTTCTGTAATTAGATCTCGTCAAATAAAACGTACGTGTTATCGTCTCATAAAAATCGCGGTACTTAAAATGATTCGGCATCGATAAATGATAATGATTCATATGAAATACACATTGATCATGACAATTATTATTAAAAATCCGACATTAAAGACAAGAGTAGCATATGTAGATAATCAACGCGTTATTCGAAAGATATTTCAATCATATAATTTTCATGCTATTTCAATATAAAATGTATAATAATTTTATTTCTTTCTTAATGATTTTTATAGGATTAATAAAATTAGGTATCCTATAAAAATAATTCAGAATGAAATATAATATTTGTACAAAAAGTTCTTTAGGCGATATAAGGTGAAAAAAGTTTTTTTCACAGATATTTACTTCACAAAAATTCAACATGCAAATTATTGTGTCTCTAGCAAGCTTTATGAATAAATAATGTAAAGTCATTTGCAATAATTATAGCAATTTTTAAGCATATAAATCTCGCGTCTTATTTTGAAAGATAAAATTTTATTGTATTTAATACTTTATTGAATGATGTACCGTAATCTTTTGAATACATAAAGCTTCTAAAGATTTTAATCCTGCTCAGTTCACGGCCGTATGTATAATCTCCTAGAATTTTTCCGCGTTATATGTATACGGCGAGACAGTGCGACAAAAATATCGTGATGGGCCGATAGATAAGAGGGTATAGCGTCGCGTTTACGTACGTAAATGTATGCAGTTTTATGTATATATATCGCGCGTCACGCCAAGTTAAGAATGCACGCGCGTGTCATCGCGTGCAGCGCGCCGAAAGTGGAAAGGGCACGTTTCGCATCAACCGACTGATAAACGCAGTGTCCGCTTCAAAATGCATAGAATTACTTTACATGGCGAGTAGATAAAGCGCAGTCAACTGGCGCGTTGTGCAACGCCACAGGCGGTGTACGTATTTTCATCTTGCTCGCCGCTACACGCCGCTAATTTCATACGCGCCACCCGGCGTCGAAAGCTGCGAGCCACGGTCGTGACACACGTCGCGTCGCTGTTGATTTTTATGCAATTTGCGCTGGTGCATTTATGCACACCGTGCTGCACCGACAAGTTCTCAGTTTTTGACGCACCTCAGAAATCGAATCCTTACACTGTATTTAATTAGACATTCAGAAAAAAAATTTTTAGAGGACTTTCAAATTTACATTTGATACAGGATGATGTACAGGAAAACACATTTAAAGACAGTATTTAAAGTTGAAAGTTCCTTAATAAAATTATGAAAGAATTAACAATCCTGATGATATTTAGAATTTATTGTTTTATTTCTACAGAATTGAAAGATGTTAAAGGACTATATAAGTATGCCTTGCATTATGAAAACAAATATGCCAAAATTAATATTTTAATTAATAAATGAGAGTGGCGCATATTCTTTTAGCGAAATATGTATATCATAGTAAAAAAAAATACAAAACAGACACAATATTTAATGTATGTTATTATATGTGTGCATTTTCAAACTCTCATTAGAGAGATATAGAAAGATATTTTGTCCGTACATACATATATCATAATTTAAAATACCAATTTTTATACACCTTGTGGCGATTATCTATTTCTCAGGCGCTCTGACAAATGTTTGCATATCCATATTGTTTAGCCGCGAACGAGGCGAGCTTCCTCTGGCAGGCCGTCGCGATGACTTACTGATCATAGGTTGATTTATATTCAATAACCAGCGGTAAACGCGGGGTTAGTTACCCCCCCCGTACCCACGTGCAATCACGTCCTGCCACGTGCAAACGTGGCTGATGGTACGTACACAGACGTTCCTCACGTCCGTGTATCTAAGGGCTCGCACACGCATTCGCGTATATGCGCACGTACACACGTACACTGCACTTCTTGCCGACTTGCACGCACACAGGCGGCAATGTAAACTCGATGATTGGCCCTCTGCGGAAGGATAGGGTCACCCTAACCGCCCTGTTCCTCCGTTTGTGTTCCTTCGCATATCAGCCATCGCTCGAATTCGCCTCGCAGCGAGAACAGTCACCGACCAAGCAAAATTTAATGGAGGGCTGTTTATGAATGCATGAGGGATCTTTTTTTAAAGCTAGCTATTTCCAGTAAAAATGCAAATTGGATTAACATGGTACAACAAAGTTCTATGGTGCTATAATAATTGGTTGCAGAGTTATTTAAAAAAATAGAGAAGGTTAGAAAATAGAAACGTGCGTAATATTCATTCGAATGAATAGAGAAATCTTGACAATTTCATTGAATTATCGCTCGTACATCAATATGTACAATGCGATAGAAAATATATACGTTTTTTACACAATTAAAATACATAAAAACATTGCGATAAAGAAGAGTGTTCAAAAAAGTGCAGCCTTGCTGAGCATTCATCTGTCTTAAACCAAAATCAACCTTTTTTTGTAAAAACTTTTACATTTACTTATGTTTATTTATTTATTTAAATATAATTGTCTAATTAATTGCGCAAAATTTTATTTGAACCAAATGTCTCGCATGGTACTTTGCATTATCACCGACTATCCGGATTCTGCCAAGCACATTTGAATTTCTTTTTCCAATTTATCTCCATTTTCTCGTGCCAAGCAGCAACAATATCAACGTACAAAAGCAACCGCGGACAATAATCGCATCCCATTGCCGCTACATGAACGCGTTAGCACCCGAACGGCGCGTATCTCTCATTACAACGGTACGTCGTAACATTAGCACGGCTGTCGGCAGCCGTGAACGTCGCCGTGTGAAATGCGGCTGCATCGGCGACATAATTAAAGTCGCCCTTTGTCCCGTGTGCGCGTTTCGCTTGAATTATTTCCGTGACTTTCAGGAATTCAGTAGAAGGAGGCGCCGCCAGGCCATATCTTTGCGCGAATATACGGGATTTAAAAAATGTGCGGGGGGGCACATTTCTGGAAACGTATGCTCCGCTAAATGCGTCTCGCGACACCATACATCAAGTCTCTCGCGATAAGAGAAACTTGGCGCGATACGTCTTTACTTTCGCGAACGCGGCGAGAGTAAGAAAGTAAGGATAAAAATCGTAAGCAACTCCGCGTATTAATGCATATATATTTAACATTGCATTCGGTGGTATTCGTTCTCTTGGATTGATACTCACCGAGGTGCAAGCGCGGCTATTTGATTGCTTCTACCCGCCGGAAGCTGCAATTGATTGCAGCATCCATGTCTCTGAAGTGCGTTGCGTCGAATTGATACTAGGCATCTCGCTCACGATTATCGCGCTAGGGTGCATGATTCCATATCCCTGAGAACACGATATTGATTCGTGTCGCATAACTTTGCTTTCAAAAAAATAATATGACACTTTTCGAAACATTATTATTTCACTTATATTATAGATACGGGAATTTAATGAGCTTAGAAAATAAGTATGTTTGGCAGATCATCTATTTGATCAGATAATAAATATTATAAAAATTAAAAATATAAATAATTATTAGAGATAAATAATTTATTTTTTTTATGATATCGACAATTATCTTTTTTGCATACATTCATGTGCTATTTTATCTTGAATAAAAAGAACTTGTTTATTTATTTAGATATTAATTCTATTTTAAAAAATTAATTTTTATTAATTAACTATAATTAATTTTATTAATTCTATTTAAAAAATTCTTACATCTGCATTATTTTTTTTAAGATTTGATCAAGTGATTTTAAAATTTATTCATGCTATGGATTATGAAGATATAATCTGACGTTGATTCAACTAAAGTTCTTAACAAGGCATAGAACGAGGCTCACGAACGATAAACTTCATATGCTTCAATAATACCTCGTTACAAAGTTACATTGTTATCTAAACCGCAGATGGGATCATAGATGCAATCCATAAAGGGATATTTAAATTCATGGATATTTAATCTAATAGCATTAATAAATACAGTAATTACAATAAAGTAGTAATAAAGTAACATAGTAAATTAGTAATATCATGCGGTATTATAAGATAATAATGCAAGACGACATAAGGTACATAATATATAGAATTTTTTTATTATCGCGATATATCATGCGCGATTGAATTATAGTTTCAACTCCTAAATCATTGTTTTTACTGCTACATATAGCTACATCATCGTACTTTAAAACAAATACTGTAAAAAAGTTGCTTATATTTTACATATTTTATTGTTATAGGACTGTAAAGTATAATGTGTTTTACTATTTTTTTTCGTAGAACCGACGTGGACGCTGCATCCGGCACGAAAAGTGGTACTTTAAAATTCGTAAGGACTCTGACAAACATCTCGAAGGATGCCGGCGGCATTGCTCATATGCGATGCGAAGTCGTGGGCGATCCACCTCCGACAAAGATACGATGGTACAAGAATGAAGCACCATTAGAAGAGAACCGACCGAAAATCACCATTAGGAAAATACACGCACAAGTAAGCATAATTGTTAAACTACTTTTGCAACTGTTCCTCTAGAGTTTTGTGCGCGAGTGATTATGTTTATTTTATATATTTTTTATATTTTTTATTGAAAACAGTTTTTATACTCTCTCATTGCATTTTTAAGTCTCTTAATTTTTAATTCTCAAGTTACTATTTAGTAAATATAGACGCAAGTACGTATAAAATTCCAGATGCACGAACACGCGGCGAAGAACTTGGCAGGAAGTCGATTAAAAATCACAAATTTGGACGTTTCTGATATTGGTTTCTATACTTGTCGCGTCACCAACGGTAAAGATCAAATCCAGAGCGAAGGAACCCTGCGAGTTGATTCCTCAAAGAAATGGCCAGGTAAGTTGTTCAAAATTCAGTTTTTTATGTCAACCTTAGATTCTACTGCTTTATCCAATAACTAATAATTTTGTGTAACAAAATAATGAACAAAGCTACATGTATTTGTTACAATAATGAACAATTTTTTGCGAGATCGATTTTATCTGGTACATTTAATTACTTATTGATAAACTCAATTAAAAGTTCTATATCATTAAAGCAATAGACTTTTTCGTGATACAATTATTATTGCAATTAAAATTTAGCCGAAAAAGGTTTTTCATACATATTTAGTGTAAAATTACGCCGCGCCCGAGCGAACATTACGTAGTTACGTTAACGAACCTCGGTGTAACCATTAGAAAGGATAATCGTATCTCTTTCGTAGTTTTAAAGCCACGCGAAGCAGTTCGACCATAATTCGGGTAGTTTACATTTCGCGGGAATAATTAAACATGCGAGTTTTAAACACGCGGCCCGTAAAATCCAGCAAGTATGATATTTCCACGTCACCGGGGAAACGTACGGGTCTCGAAGGTGAGCTTTGCGGCCGTAACTCGCTTACGGAACAACACCGTAAAAAACATTTGTAATGCGCGAGGTGAATCGCGACATTCTACCTACTCCGTCGCGACGAAAATTTTCGAGTAAACGCATTAAACGCCCGGGGTAACGGTGTATGTTTGACGTGAGAGCATTATCATAAAACGCAGAACCGTCTGACTATGACTATGGAAACGGCTATACAGCTTGGCGCTACACCAGCTGTATTGTTATCTTATGCTACGCCAAGGGCGTAGGCAGAATTCTCTCGAAACTGTCTCAACTTTTCGCGATATTAAATCGGATTCATTAAAAGAATCTTTTCGCTATGGAGAACTTTCAGTAATGATTTTTACGTTAACACAAATAATACAGGAATTTGTTTAGAAATTTCTGAACTAGTTGAAATTTAGATTAACACTGATCTTATTGATAAAATGAATAATTTACGTATAGAAAATAATTGGTTTTATAGAATAGTTTATTTCACTATTTATTTTTACATTAGTTTTTGGTTCAATGTCTCTTTCTTTCATTTATTATTTATTTTGTTTGTTTGTATTTATCTTTATCGCGTACGCGTTTAAAGAATTTTATATTATATTATTCTCATAAAATTGTTTTCTATGATTATTTTGAAAATTGTGAGAGAGAATTTCATATCTTAAAAACACTCTTGCCTACATCCTTGTGTTATCTCGCCTGGTCTAGTGGGTAGTTCACGTTTACGATGCGCCACGCTTTCACCCCCGAGATCATTCCGGTTAATGTGATATTAGAGTAAATATTTGAAGACTCTAACTAAGAAAACGCGTAATTATCAATAAATTGTTGAGTCGTTTAAACTCTGGAGCTCTAAAATTATTTTAAAAACTGCGAAATAACATTATACCAATATTTATCTCATTTTAATATTTGTCGCAGCAACAAATTTCAATTATTCATCATTTTTGTAGCTATCCACAAAATATATTTTATACAAAGTGAAGCCATTTGTTGTGCTATAATTGTCGAGTTCATACGACTGCAAAACGTTAAATATCGTTAAATGCATTTTGCTATTACGTTTATTTGCGCAGATGCTCGATTTCGAGAACGATTCGGCTTTTGCCAGGTAATAAAAGGAACTGTACTAAGCTTTCCTGAGTCGTGCTCGATTTTCAGTCTGGGAAGGAATCGTAAAAGTAATGCCGTTATACGAATACCGCGCTCCTCGCCGTAGTGTAAATCGAATCGAATTAAGAGGAAGTGAAAGTCAGGTTCTTAGTTGTCGACGACCAAAGTGGGACGACGAAGAAAAGCTCTCTCGTGCTTCGGCTTCGAGAGGCACAAAAATAAGAAACTTAACGTGGTCGTAAAACTGTCAATTTGGAACGAACTCACGATCGACGTCTGTTACAACAGGAGTAGATGAGGGACAAGTTAGAAAAAAGATATAATACAGGAAAAACCATTTTATCGGCATATAGGTATTTCAGATAATTTCTATTTTAGGTATATCGCACTAATTTATCAGGATAACGATAATTGCGATGCTGAAGTTTTGCTGAACAAAAACAACTGCTAAAATTGATCAGTTTTATTAAAAATAACCACTTAAATTGATTACCAAAATTAAATTACTAAAATAATAATTGATAAATCTGATTAGTATCGTAACTCAACAATAATATCTATAGTTTATCAGAGGTTAATCAATCCTGGCACTAAATTATTTATCGAGATTGTAATTTGTGTGGTGTGTGTGTGTGTGTGTGTGTTTACTTCAACGGAGTAATATTTTATTTAAATCGCACTGAGGGTAATAATAAGGGTAATACGCCGACTAGTATATATTTTACTCTGCGCGCAGCATGCGATACATTCTACTTTCCGAGGTCACAAATTTTTCTCTTGACACTCTCCTCCCGGGGTCTCGGAGATGCACTTTAAGAACTTCATTATGCGTGGTGTAAATTAGTTTCAATTTATCGTAAGACGAGAAGCAAACTTCTTAAAGCCAAACTCCAAGCATTTTCCCGGGACAAAGTTATTGCGCGACAGCTCTGACAAATTCTAATCCAGCCCCGTAGTGTTTCGCTTAATGCGTGAAGTACAGCAAGAACGAAGCAAACCTCGGTAAAGTCTTGAAGATAGACAAACCGTACTGACTCTTCTTCTGAGGGAGGAAAGTTTGTTGTTAATACCGCGTGAGTAGAATTTGGAAGCCACTGCTTCAGCAAACTGAATGTAAGTTTCAAGGGCCATGGTCGACTGAGGCGTACCATTAATCAATCGTAATAAGTCATAAACATTCGAAAAAAATAAATATCTGTATCTTAATATGAAAATTGTTTAAATAATGATTTTATATAAATTCTTGATATAGATATAACGACTAAATGTATATATCATTAATAAGAGAAAACATTTATTAATTATGGGTGCGAGAATTATTTGAAAGAAGAGACAAAGATAATAAAATGTGAGAATAAAATATATATGTGACATATACATATCTATATTTGTATAATATCATTAAAAAATCATTTATAGAAGTTATTATAATTAGTGATACAATCAATAAAATAATCACATTATTTCATAAGTGACAAAGTACTCAGAAGTTGAACTCATTATGAATTCTTATATGTGCAGTAATGTGCACTTCTCCGAATTTCACGATTACCTATCAAATAATAAACACACACACGTATATACGAATATCATAATTTGAGAACTGTTTTATTTTACAACATTCCGATTTTCGCGCGCTGGAAGAAAGTTATATCCAAACAGGATGACATTTACAACTCAAGACAGGGATAACAGTGTGCAAACAATATAGGATGAAGGTCTCGCGGCCCTTCCGGTCTGCTTCGACGGGTCGGTTCTAAAAACGTTGTGCCTCATCTCCTGGTGGCAGGGCCGCGCGTCCCGACGGAACTTCCTGTAATAAAGTTTCCGAAAAGCTCTCACGCCCGTGGGCGATGAAACAAAACTGGCGGCGCGGCGTTCCTAGGACGAAGTTACCGCCGAAGAGACGCCCCTAACAAATTCTAATCTAATCCCGAGAGCCTCGGCTAATGCACGAGGCGCGGCAGGCACCTCTCTCCGTTCCGTGTCCCCGTTCCGAGGAAGGCCTTGGCCCTTCCCGTTTCCGTTCCCGAGCGGCACACGACGAACTTTAATATTAGCACTCTGCAAGTCAAACTCGACGTTGGAAAATTCAAACTTCTTTTCTCGCCGCGCTGGGTGTCCGTCCCTCTCCCCGTTTTCCCGGAGTTAACACCGTGGGACGAGGGTAGGACGTTGGTGGATCGCGCAAGATCAGCGAAGGGAGACGTAGAAGATTGCGAAGGGTGCCGCAAGGGGATCCGATCGCCCACGATGACAGGAGATGGCTTCTTTTCGAACGACGAGGAACTTAATCGTCCGATTTACCACCCTGTAGATCTCGGCGTGTTAAAGTTAGTCGTACATTATCCCCACCAGTCTCGGGGTGTCTTATGTTTAATTCCGAGAGCGAAAACATGGGTTAATTAACGTAACGGGTTCGGAATTGCCTAGACTCGATCGATGCATTTAATTGTTATTTCGACCGATAGCTAGCGAAATAAAAATGGATGTTGAATTGCAATTTTATTACGTTGGCTTTAAAACTTTAATGTCATTTCATCTCTGGCCCGACAATTTATAACAAAATGCTAAAATAAAACGAAATAAATAACGGGGCTACGAGTAATAAATTATCTCGCGTAGATGTAGTCCGATTTACTACTTTCAAAGCTATTTTATTTTACAATTAAAACCAGAAAATTTTTGTATTTTGAATGATCTGTAATATTCAACGTGTATAATATTAATATAGCAATATACTTTTAAATAATATACGATGACAGGCGGTGTTGCGCGCGCGGCAGCATAGTGGCAATTTTATTTTATTTAAAAAACCAGGGTATATATATATAATCAAATTGTATTGGGCTTAACGGTAAAAATGGATGGTAAATATTCATGTACAATCTATATCCACAAAATATTCATATCTTCTAAGATATTGTTCTCAGTAATCTCGAATTGCAGCGCACTTTGCTTTACATATACAATTTCATGGAAACGTGTACCGATCACCGTATGGCAACTAAGATTTACTTTCCGCGTGTTTGCAAGCGATTGTTTCACGTGATACGGAAACCGACCAAATTCGCCGCACGTCGTCTACATCGTAAACTTCAAGCGCAATGAAATTCATATCGCAAACGTGAGGCTTGGTGTACACTCGAGCTTCAGACTATCGTTTGCCGATGTATCCTTTAAACTTGGCAGTCTATCTACTAAATACATCTTTGTTCTTAAATTCCTCCGCGGATATAAATTACATAATTTAATGAAAAATGTATCTTATAAGAAATTTGTGTTAAGAATAATTACATTCCGTAATAATTAATCAGAAAAAAATGTTGAAAAATTATGAGAAAAAGTGGCACTCTTGCCAAAGGCAAATAAACTTTAGTAAAAGTTTGTAATAGGTGAAAAAAAAGATTTCTATATTCACACGTGGAACGTGTTTTCGTATTGCCAGCTTTCTTTTTTTATTGAAAGTGGATGTCTCCCATTTTGAAGCAACCGCTTTGAATAACCACGATATATCTTCTCTTTTCCCGTTCCAATAACGGCGAAATGATAACATTTCGCTTAGCAAACGTGTGACTCAGAAATAATAACTCGTTCACTTAGTACGATGTTCACGTTCCACAGCTCTTTTTATTAGCGCTGCCGAAGCATCCCCGACGAGGGGGGTGAGCAACACGTCGGCGACGACGGAAAATTGGGAAAGGTAAATGGCCGCGTTAAAAGGGTGTCCGACCCGCACCTTCCTAATTCAGTTACTCCGTTGCCCTCGGGTTTTTAACCCGTAGAGGCGGAACACTTAGTTACCCCGGAACCCGTCGTAGATTTCTCACGTGCCCGCTTCGCACGCAGGTGGCAAAATATGAAATATCCATCCGTCGCTCATGAAACATTATTATTACGACCCTCTATGTCCGGAGAGCTCTTTTTGATAACGTTGGAAAAACAAGTGAAATCTTCCCCGACAACTTCATGCTTACGCTCACACGAAGAAGCTATTTTACTTTAATTTTATTTATTATATTCTTCACGTGTATTTCTTAACCCCCTTTACTTACTCCGTACTTACGTCTTTACTTACTTTCTGCTCACGTAATAGTTTTGCGCGTAATACAAGAAATTGAATTTAGTGAATTCTATCATATAAAGAAAATTTAGTTATTAATCCACTCGCTCCCACTGTGCGTGGCCATATGATTTTATGTGACTAATTAAAATAAAATATATTGTTAGCATATATCTGTATTTTCTGTGAATATATATCAGTTTCTTTTAGTTTTGTATAGATGGATCTAATACATATTTTCAGTTAAAAATATTTTGGTAAATAGAGTATTATAAAAAATTAACAAATATTTTTTGTAGCTGTTAAATAATCTGGGAAAAAGGGTTAAATATACATCTATCTCGTACTTTGTCAAGAATCGCACACACATGTCTTATATCTGTCTTTTACTCATTTCTCGTTCTCCGCACGTTCAGGTAATTAGACGTCGTCATTGATTAAATTATACGTTATTTATGAGACGCATCCCGCCTGTTCCTTGCTTTTTAATCGCCGACTTTTAATCGCAGGATATCGGAACACTTTTAATATAGGTCGGGAATATTGACGTGAGGCGAGTCCGCTCCACGGACCAGGCCGGCCAGACGCGTTTTATGCGTACATAATTGAAAAAGTTTAGCCGCGTTCGCGACGACAGGCATCCGTCTCTCTCTATCTCTCTCCCTTTCTGCGCGCGTTACGATTAGTATTCCATGTAGCCACCGGCTGCGGTAATAGCTACGACGACGTGATATTTATGAGATTTTTTGTTGGCTATATGCACGAGGTACTCGTTGTATCCGGATATTTTGCGGTTAGCTTTGGCTTTGCCGTGTTTCGCGATTTTTTGCGGATCGACGTAAAGTTTCCCTTTCTCGCCGAAAAACAAGTCTTTATGAGCTGGTGTATTAACTCATATAATGATATACCAGTTTCAAACAGAAGAGACTGGAGATTTTGAAGATAAAATTTCAAACTCGTATAAATTTTTTATTAATATATTTTTTTAGTCCGTACATTTGTATATTCACATAAGATTTTGCAATTTGTACATTAGCGAGAACACATTATTTAATTTGATTTATTTAATATTCACATTATTCACAAGTTATAATATCCAAATTTTGAATTTAGCAATTACCATAACCCCCGCGCAAGTAATATTTTTGGATTCTACAAATCTTAATTTTTTTTTTTTTACTTTATACCTTATTATTAATGTAAATATTTGTAAGTAACTTTTGAATTAAAATTCCGTGAAAATTAATATAAAATTATAAAGACTGTCATTTTTCGTCATCTAACTATTAATTTTAATATCAATAACTTTAATGATCGAAGGAAATCATTGTTGTATTTCGTTCAGCTAATACAAATCGCTCCATCGTATCCACAATTATTAATCACAGTGTAATCATAAAACCGTCATTATGACGCGATGCAAACCACCGACAAAACCGCACCATTTAACGAAAATTTCTCCGCCACGGGGTGACCGATTTCCAATTCCCCCATCGTTTTGCACCATTAAAAACGTAAATATTGGACGACCGTGGGGACAGATCGCGCCGGAACGGCCGAAACGCGGTACCTACCGTTGAATCGATCAAAAAAGTTGCCTCCTATCCGCATGCTGGCTAGATTTGTCGTCGCGTGTGCATTAATATTCCGCGACGCAATCGCGCCGTTGAATGCATCGAGGCGAGACATTTGCGTCCGTATTCCGCGCACCGCGATGTGCACCACGTTCTACAACATGCTCCGCGCGCTGCGCATCTCCCACGAGAAATCAACACCGCGTTATCCTTGCTCGCGCAGAGGCTGTTCAATTTACGGCCAAGTTAGGGCACACAAAGCAGCGGCACACTTCGACAGGCAGAGCCGAGGAGAGAGCCGTGGGAAGGGGAATTTTGAACTACTGTTTAGGTAGGTATGTAATCGCGCACAGATAACCGTGCGTATATATACCTACGCGAGCGGAGGAGAAGCTAAGATCCTATCATTGCGGCAGTTGCGGCGTGTAAAGAGGATGCCGCGATAATGAACGTACTCGCTCATTGCCCGTCGATGCGCGCGAGTCACATCGCACGAATTGCATTTACGAGAGCGGGAGTGATACGTCACACGGTGAGCTCGCACGAGATTGTTTTATCGTGTGTGTTTTGCGCTAGAGTTTCGAGCAGTTACAAGCCTTGTGCTCGCGATAGGCATATATATATGTCCCTTTTACCAGAATGTGAAATCTTGATTATGTACTTTATTCTACTTTGTTGCATTAAAAAAAAACTTTGTATTACATGTATTCTGTAACTGTATCTAATAAATTAGAGACAAACAATAATAACATTTAGGAGAATAAAAATTAATGGCATAAGTTGGGAGATAGGTCTTATTCCAAGAGACTTTAATTTGAGTAAATTTCGTAGACATTAATCTAATTTTTCTGTTTATTCATTTAATTTCTTTATTATATATTCTATTCTTCTCCTTTTATATCGCCCCTTTTTTTTATTATTCATATATCTCGGAAAATCCAGATAAATGGTTGATAAATGGACTTCAAATAATCAACGAATGAGTTACGGTTATCTATGACGAGATATCTTCGGACACGCTTATTAATTCCTTTCCTCGAGTAAAGAGCGGTTTATGTTTACACGGTTATCGGAGCGGAATACGAGACGTGCAACTTTCCTTGATCAGCGAATGATGCATGCAGCGATACCCGGTTATTGAAATACGATATACGAGTGCCTTCACCGTATCCAGTCGGCATAATAATGCGCGGGGCATAAATTCAACTCGCGAAAAGTCTGCTGACGGCATATATATAGACGTAATGCTCGTCCGCTTTTATGCGATATCGCGTCCGAAAGTTGAATTTCATTTGCACGCGAAAACGGATAAAAATTGTGTGAAAAACGAGAGAGAGAGAGAGAGAGAGAGAGAGAAAGAGAAGGAGAGAGAGACGGAATTGATGGTCTTCTTTTTTGGAAAAAGAGAACTGTAACTCTGTAACAATTCCAGACATACTATATTGGAATTACTGCTATTCCTTTTGTCTGCAAAGAATTTTAATGCTACCTTTTTGCGTAACATTTTTTAATATTCAATATAATGTTAATAATTTCAAATACATGTTAAACATAAAATTGAAATAATTAAAAATATAGTTATTTATCTGTATAATTAATCAAGATATTTTTTAATAGAAATTATTATAATAATTAGGATAAAATATAATCAATCTAGGATAAATTGCCGACTAAAATTTTATTGCCTTTTCACATTTTGGGAATCACATTGGCGATATTTTCTATTAGTTATTACTATACTTTTTAGGAAGTGAGAAAAAAATAAAAAAGTATGTTTTGCTAAGAATAAATATCCCAATACATCATATGTAGCGAAATCCTATCAATTCGGAACTATCTTCGTATTAGTTCTTATCTTTTGCTCAAGAGAGAGGAAGAGAGAGAGAGAGAGAGAGAGAGAGAGAGAGAGAGAGAGAGAGAAAGAGATAGAGCATTATTCGAGTGCAACTTTGTGCGAAATATCGACTGCGATGTTACGAGCCGCGATTTACAGTCAAGCACGATTAAGTAGCTTAACTACAAACTCTCGACTGCGTTCGAAACTTCGTCTGGAAGTACTGCGCGCGTAACACAGGCAGGGGTTATAGTTGCCGCCAGTAATTTGGGCCATTAATCAACGAACTGTTTGGCATGAGGCGAAACTGGACCGGCTATCGATTTGGAACGGTACATAAAATTATTGTTATTTGCCACTCTTTCTTCCACTCTCGAAATGGAAGGGTCACTACTCATCGGCATAATACCGTTCAGTGATTAGCAGCCCTTTTTGTATATGTAATTAATTGTGCTGAAGTAGCATTTGATATCCATTGATTCGTAATTAAACATATTATCGCAGTATCGATGTCAAATATTCCATTATAAAAGAATATGTTTTAAGTTTATATAACTTTTAGATATCATAATTTTTTATATATTTTTTTCGAAATAATGTTTGCAGTTAGCCGCGAAATTTATGAGAAGAAAATGTAATTTGTGGCATATAATCCTAACAGACTGCGAAATAATCTTTGGAATACCTACATTATCCCCAGAATCTTAAAAGGGCAAATAAAGGGTGTGCAAGTAATCCTACTTTATCCTGTTAAAATTAAAGCCGCGTATATATATAGGGTAGGATTTCGTTGAATTTTACTATAATTAAACAAGACAACGGTTCGTAAATTCTATATTCAGCGAATTATTTGCTTTCAATAATAGCAAAAATTATTTTGATCTAATATAGTGTACGCTGTTAACAAATATGTGTTAACTTTGTATAATATATTAATAATATTATTAACTACGTAATAATATTATTTAAAAAATGTGTGTTAATTAAGAATCAATAATTAGGTTGCAATAAGGCAACAAATTATCGCCGGAAATACGATGTAACTAGTTCCCCGAAGGGATGATTGATTCATACAGTCATTTGGGTTTAGCGAACCCATGAACCTGAATTCAATATACTGACACACATACATTTACACTTCATATACACATTTACATTACACGTTTTGTGAATAAAATTTTTACAAATATTTAAGGAAAAGTGAAAGCAAAACACAATCTAATCTATATGTATAAGAAGAATAAGAATAAGACAAAGCAGACTAAGAGCAATAAAAATAAAAATAAGACTTATATATGAACTTTGATACAGTTTGAGCAGAATAATGAAAACTACAACTTTTAGTATGGTTTTCTATAAAAAAAGCTACAATTAGTTGATCATTGTACGCGAATTAATATCTTTCTCTCTTATTCGTTCTATTTTATTTTTTATGAAAGACCTAAAATATATCACATCTTAACTTCAAGTATTACAAGTGCCTGTATCATAATTTAATTATTATATTTAACTTAGTGCGAAATAAGAATTGCTTTCTTTTCTTTCGCAAAATGCAAACAATTTAAATCAATGATCTTGTATAGATCAGCATTTTTGAGGATGTTGGGGGAATTTAATCGAACGATGCGATTGGTCGCGAAACAAATCTTCGAAACACCGTATCGCTTAAACGAAATTTATACTTGGCCAGTACACGGGAATACATCCGCGTGTATCTTCCCACAAGCGAAGTATAACTCACAACGTCTCTTTTCCCAACCGGTACAACTACGAACGGCTGTTTATTTCCTGCACATTAATCTCAGCCGAACGATCTCTCTCTTTTTCTCTTTCTCCCGAAGTACACAATTAACGATTGATCGATGGCCAGCGGTCTTTTATTTCGCTTTAAACGACGATCCCTCCCAACTACGCCGCGCTTAAGCCGAATTTACATGGTTCGCTCTTGATGAGCGTACCAAATAAATCATCCGATGTTAGTGCATCTGGATGAATACGTGTTTTTGTTGAAGCGTACCGCCGAAAGAAAATCACCCGATATCGCCAGAAGCGTTTACAACCGGCATAATTTCGATAAATTTAATCATAATTTGCATAATTCATTGCATAATTTACAGTTCAATTGTCAAATTAATATTCCATGCTATTGATTGCTATATAATGCCTTACGCGGATTGTCGCGTTTTCCAGTCTCTCGAATAAATATCAATGAGCACGTGTATGTAACATCGAGAACCAAACTTATTACATTTGTATCAGTGCTTATAGTACGTATATATTATCCGCTATTACTCGATACAATAAGACATTTTTATATACATTTTTAATTTCGCGAAACATTGAGGCTCTAAATGATTTCGCCCGTGAAATTTAAACTCGTTTATGTATTTCGTGTCTTTCCCAATTTCCTACACGATTTAAAATAATACGACAATAAGACTAGTGCTCCAAATGTAACACTCGATTATTCGTTAAATACATATATATACACGCATATCTAAAATATACATAACTATATAATTAATTTTTGTCCTATTTCCCTTCTTCTATACAAAATTATAATTAAAAATAAATTGCGTAAAACTGTTTCTGAGTATATCCGCACGATGTTTCCCTGGTCAACACGAATAAAATCTAATTCGTTGCTGCAGTGGTTCGCAATTTACCGTACGATTAAGCGTGTTCGGCCGCGGAATCTCGTCTGCGAAACCGCGATACTCGTGCAACGAGGGAGAAGGAGAAAAGGGACAGAGAGAGAGAGAAGCAAAGACGAACATTGCAAACGCCAGCATTGCGCCAAAGGTCGAGCTTATCTTGAATCGAGGGGTTAGTCACGCCTGCTTCTCTCTCTCGAAGATGCTTTCGCACCCCGCGGCGCGACGCGGCCTTAACTTTGCACGAAAGTTAGGCTACGCTCACGCCGAAAGCTTCAATCTCGGGACACGCGCGGCTCTAACGAGATGGGTCTTGCCGACGGTCCCTTAATGAACTCGATCAACGTTTAAGCGCAAATTCGAGCGGCCCCCCTCTCCCACGTATCATATAATAACATTGTAAACACGTTATTTTCCAGGAATAATATTATGATAATGCTGTTTCCTCATACGAGAAGGCATAATAACACTGTTTCCTGTATGACGGAATGAGACGAGATATAGAGAGAACTAAAGATAGAAAAAATTTTTTGTAATGTCTCAAAACGGATTAAGATATACAATGTACATTATAATAAAAATTAGTAGATTTTCTAATAAAAGATAAAGATATAAAATAAAAGAGCAGATGATAAAACAATATTTTAAAAATCAAGTGATAAAAAAAATTTGTTGAAAACAATTGCTTTTCCTTTCACTTTTCCTTTCCTAGGGGCAAAACTAAGCGACGTACAGCAAAATTTCCTTAAGCAATTTTGTACCTGAAAGAACG
>NW_020225190.1:453899-485960 GCF_003070985.1 Temnothorax curvispinosus | reverse complement strand
TGATCAACACAATTTGATCTGGAACTTATTTTTTATTGTCTGAAACTAAATATACATTTGTTTATCGTGTATTTAGAAAGTACAAAAATTTGGAATTAAGTAAAACAATCATTGGAAATAATGAGAACAAAAATTGTTGAACATTCAAGTTTTTTTGGATTTCTCAATAATTGTAAAAGGCTAACTTTCATGCTTCAATCGCTTCCTGTATCTTTAAATATAATTCTATCTGTTGTTATTCGTAATGTTAAAAATATTTTTAGGCTATAGATTAAAAATAATACACAATATATGATAAGCAGAAATCGTTACACATTTTTAAGCAGAAATCGGTAACCCTCTCACCGATTCTCGCAAAATTCAAAACAAACTCCTTTTAATAATACATGTACATATTATACACTTTTTAATTTTAAGCAGAAATCGGTAATCCCTACACCGATCCTTGCCAAATTCACTAACAATCTTCCTTTAATGATACTCTATCCATCAAATAACTTAGGGTAGACCGAGGCGAATCGGATCAATATAAGTTTTAAGACAGTTTTCGTTAGTGTTCTTTTTTTCAAACGAGCTATTTTATCGTGCTAATTAGTAATCCGATTCGCCTTGGTCTACCCTATATATTTTTAGACAGAAATCGGTAACCCCTTCACCAATCTTCGCGAAATTTAAAACAATCTTCCTTTAATGATACGTTCTATATATAAGATTACATGTATAACTTGTACACTTTTTAGGCAAAAATCGGTAACCCCTTCACCGATCATTGCCAAATTCAACACCAACCTACCTTTAATGATATTCTATCCATAAAAAAAAATTAAGCTCGATATCTCAAAATTTGCGGAAATTAGGGCAATCATATAGATTTTTTTAGATAAAAATCGATAACCCTTTTATTATTAGCAATATTTATTAATTCTATTATATTTTTCAGTTTTTTGTACTTTTATTTCATATATAATTCTTTAAAATTTGGTTAATCAGTTCTTGAGTTATAGAAAATGTGGTAAGTTTGGCTGTTTTTTTTTTAACAGAAATTGGTAACCCTTTTATTATTAGCAATTTTTATTAATTCTATTATATTCTTTAGTTTTTTGTACCCCTATTTATCATGTATAATTCGTTAAGATTTGGTTGATTAGTTCTGAAGTTATAAAAATTTCGGTAAATTTGGCACATATATATACATACATACACACATACCGACATTTTATTTTAATACGATATTTCGACGTTTTAGAACATAAGAAACACATTGACATCGAAAACTAAAAAAATAATTTTCTCTTTGGTCTTTTTTATCCCTATTTCATATATAATTCATTAACATTTGGTTGATTAGATTTAGTTTTATATGCGATCAAAGGTCCATATACGAAGTTTATGAAAACAAAGCTTCCTCTATGAGGAAGCAAAAAAAAAATATATATGTATATATAAGTAAATATACAACAGAGTATACATAAAGTACATTTGTCTCCAAGAATATAGTTTGATAGTAAATAATATATACGAAGTTGCAAATTATTTTTATTCGATGACACTATGAAATATAATAAAGATGCGACAAATCAAGAACACGTAATGCAATCAGCAATATTAACCGAATACACCATCGTTTGGAGGTATGATGTAACGAGCTCGTAGTTAAACTATAGCGGGCTGAATCGAAGCTGATGCGATTAATTGGTTGCATGTCCATGTTCGTTGCACCTAGTGCCATCAACGAGACAGGCGCGGTGAAACGTAATTATCGTCGCTCGGTTGAAACAGCCTGTACTTGTTGCGGCGATATATACGCGTTATGTACGATACCGGTGTACATAAACACACGAGCGTGTTCATATACACGCCCGCCCGCCTCACCCACTCGCGGCGAACGTGCAGCAGATGCATGTGCTTCGTGCATACTCGCTAACACAAAACACGCCCTCAGCCCGGAGGCCCTACAAGGATAATTTGGGATAACCACGCCGGTAAAATCTGCATATCAGGCTTGTATGCTCGGAAAACTTGGAACCCACTTCGAATTGGAGTTAACGGAACTCGCGAGATCTTCTACTCTGTCTCGCCATAGTTCTACAACCGCGCGCTCGATTAATGCAAAGATTATCATAGTTCTCAAAATTTGCATAAATTTAAGAGATGATAATAAGTCTGAAACCTGTTAGTAATAAGAGCGTTATAGTTTATCAAGAGTAAAATGATGAAAACTTAATTGTTGTAAAATTTCAGTATAATTTGTTTATAGCTTCGCTGTGATAGAATCGCTGTGTAAATAACACAAGACGTAACAAAGAGAAGTGATTATCTCATAGAAAATACAATATGTTTTTGCGTAACAGATTGCTAGTTAAATGACCATTCGATAACATTGCGTGTTTCCGCATGTTGATCGTTATATATTTGCGGATGCAATCGCAAAAATACGCCACTTGTGACGTTTATCAACCCTGTGCGAGGCCATGGAAATCAAGTTTCCGAGAAACCATTTTCGGGTTATTGTGTCCGCGGAAATGGCATTTCCGCTGTTTCGAGCATGCTCCCGCGTGGCGGGAACTTCCACCAAGAATTTCGCGTTAGTTACACATGCAAAACTCATGTGAGACGCTCTCAGAGATTCCGCACGCAACAATCTTATTATACTTTATTGCTTTACTGCGCACATTTACAATCGGGATGATTGAGATGCGCCTAACTTTATTTTACCATAATTACCTTTAATTTACCATCTTTTTATTTTAGTATTTAACGTCTGAGCTATTTTCAATTTTAAGCTATTTTTTTGGAAACGTTTTTATCTTTCCTTACTTAAATGAATTGTTAAAGGTGCTTAGAAGTATAGAGCGCGTGCAAAAGTAGAAATGTTCTTTACACATTACTTAATAACAAAAAATTCGAAACTTTGATTCGAAATGTACTGTAATTTCGAATTGTACTGATACCTAATTAAAGTAGTACAGATATTAATATTCAATACTGAATATATAAACATCGCATATCAATAAATTCTACAGATCCTCGTACAGATCCTTTTAAAAAAGTAAATATAAAAAAGGCAATTCCGTACGCAAAATGGAATGTATTCTACGACGGAACGTTTGGTGTATTATAATTAAAATCTTTCGTTTCCCTGTTTTCAAGATCTCCGTAAATTACCGTCCTCCGCAAAACGTAATGCGACGTGTGGCGTGACATGGAAGCGAGTGCGTGCAGTAACATACGACTCGTACATTCGCATTACGGTAGACCGCAAATTTTTCTCTTCTTTCTTACGTTTTTTTTTTCTTTTTACTGTTGCGGTTACAAGTACGCGCTCGTGAAAGTGCTCAATTTCGACCGCTTCTATTCGTTTCCGCTAGTTCTCTCACAGCTGTATAAAGTTACACGCTGCTCCGATGTCTAAGTGTACTCGGGTACACATACTTCAGACATCGCGAACGACGAACGGATTTGAAGACGAGTGAAGAAAGCAGAAAAGGAAAGAAGGTAAAAAGTAACGCGCACGCGAAGGCGTCGCAATTAACGGCTCAAAAAGGAATTTTGCGACGAATCTAAATTGCTTCGCTCAACCTGCGACGCGTCTTTAAGAGCTCTCCACCAATGTTTCGTGTAACTTTTAGTGTTATACACAGAATAATAAAATACCTTATAATTATCTTATAACACAGATTTAATAAAAGTTAAGCGAAAGTTATTTTACGATAATATGATAAATATAATAATATATTGAGATATATGTATGTATATTATTAATAATGTACATATATATATTTTTTTTTAATTTTAGCAAGTTTAAAGAATCAATCGTACACATTCGTTCAACCATTGCTTTCAAAAATTGAATTCTCTTTCATCGATATTGCTTGCCATGACTTTCTATACCGACTTTCTATTTACGCTATTGGTGTTATATTCCCGAGTATTGTTATCAACCAATTCATTAAAAGGTTCTCTCCCAACACTGTTGTGTTGCTTTTGCACTCTTGTTAGCAGCCAGACGCCTACGGATTCTGTTTTCCGACCGGTCTTATCTCTCTTGCAAAGCTCCCGATATCTCGTCTTTTTGTCTTCTTTTCGTCGTATTCTCGCTTCTTTCGTTTCTCTTTAGAGTATTCATGCCCGATAATCAACGCTCTTACCGATATAGACGGATCGTGATTTCGTTCGGACTTAACTATAGCTCGCGTTACCGCGAAACTCTATTCGAATTTCTCATTTCATCGCATCCCGTTGTTCCTTTGTTTTATATATATTTTTTTTCACGACGCTTTTTGCCGAGATATACGCTAAAAAATTATTATTATTGTTGTGATTGAATATATAATTATATTTAATCACAATATATGATTGAATATATAACGAAGTGACAAAGAGAAATGCATTCTATATTATTATGTCTTATTACATTCTTAACATTTTCACATTTCTCCCTATAAAATCAATCGACCGTGCTAGCATAAACAAGTCTATTTTATGAAATGAAGTAGTAATAAGTAATGAATAATTAAAAATAACTCTTTTCTTTTTAATTGATGAAAAAGGAATTTTCTGAGAAAGCGACTTTTAACAAAGTTCTCTCTCCATATCGTGAAAACAGATCTACATTTCTAGCCTCGCCTTCGCGACGCCAGGGGACAGATAGTAAAACGTTTAAATACGAAACGCATAATACGTGGCAACGTAACCGACATTGGCCGCATTCGAATCGCAATTTTTCCCATTTCGTATGAACGCGGTAGATCCTAGTACGGTCTGGCAATACGGAGCGGCAGATTTGTATTGTATATAAGCGGCCGCGATGGCGCTAACACCCATAGTCCCTCTAAAAGCTGGGATTAAAAGACTTAACAATCCACGTTTCACGTAATCTCGCATGAATCTTCATCATTTGCATTCCCATCGCGGCGACCTCGCACGCAGCATCCATGCGTTCTTAATCTCTCTAATACGCATAAGTACCGTTGCGTATACCGATTTTAATGTTGACAAGCAGAAGACGAGAGAAAAAGTGGAACAGAAGTAAAGACAGAAAAATATGAAAGATATAAATACTAAAAAACGAAAAAGAAAAGATTAGGTCAAAATGTTGATTTCAAAGAGATTTTTATTGAGAAACATAAAAAATAATTATGATCACGTTGAAAGTTATGGCTATTCTAATAAAAGTCAGACTAATGAATTCACGAATTAGGAATTATATTAATTTAGATGACAATGGATAAAGAGAGAGAAAAGAAATTCATTACGTACCGTGAAATAAAATCCCCGGATGGGAGCGCTAAACAAAAAACACAAAGAAGTGCAATGAGCAAAAAAAAGACAGTGGATGTTAACGTCAACGTTTTGCCTGGATATAACTAAAGCTGGCTAAACAACGGGTGAAAAGAAGATTAAAGGACAGAAAAAGGATAGAAGAGACCACGGATAGTTACGAAGAGAGAAATGTCTCAGACGAGAGCAGAGAGAGAGAGAGAGAGAGAGAGAGGAAACACGAACGAGGACGATGAAGGCTATTTACCCGTGTCACAGGATGCAGCACCGACAGTCCGGTTATACGTGGTTTATATGGATTCATGGTCTGACTTTTCGCATGCTGTATCAGGCTGCCCGAAGCGTTTATGATATACAGATAACGCGCCGAGACATGAACTTCATGGTCCACCGATCGGAAACGGACCAGTTTAAAAAATAACAGCCATTGCAAATTATAATACTTGTTCGCGCAAATTGCTTCAAGTACATCAAAAGAAATGATCTTTTCAATAACAATCAGAGTGAGAATGTCAAGTTCAATGATCGCTAGATTTATATATAGATATGATCTACCTTTCTCGGTGGATGTGTGCTAGCAATGTTCACGTATAGTAAATCGCGTATAGTAATTTTATGTAATTTAATTTCATATCATATGCACGAAAATATGATATGAAATATAAATATAACCAATTTTTTATTATTACGTAATTATTATTTAACTCGTTGCTAATTTTGTGACATTAACAGCTTTCTTTGTTAATTTTATCTAGCATTTCGTTTAAAATCAATAGCATTTTTTTTACTTAACGCGACGTATCATTTATACTAAATTATTTATCAAATTACTTTCTGTTACTATATACTGAAAATTTCATAAAATAATAAGATTTATTATTAAATCGTGACCCAAAATATGTATAATATATTTATGTCTATCGTAGTAGACAATGAAAACGCGAAAGGATTGTGCGCTATCAGCAGCTTTCGTTAATTCAATCGATGTAGATCTTAAAACGTGAACATCACCGACTCACTCTTCTCGGCCGCAAGTTATGCTCGGCCGAGCACAGTTTGCCGATAACGGCCAGCACCGACTAAAATGAACGATCGGATTTTGCGAGCTCGCAGCTGCATAGGTCCGGTTTATCGCGGCCGGCCCTTGTCACTTATCGAACCTATTGGCCGACCCCCGGTAGCTATCGTCCGGATCGCAGGTATGCGACCGACACGGCGCACGGGTTTCGACATCTGGCACCGCCTGCGCCATCGATATAACGGCGGTTAGGGGTAAATTCGAGAGGACGAACGGTAGCTCTGGTATGCGGCGCGGATCAAGCTCCGGGCTCCGGGCTCCGGTCGGGCAGGCAATCCGCGAGTTCCCTCGCCGTCGTGTCGCGCCGACAGATCTCGGCTGCTCCGTGATGCGTGAAATGGATACACGCCGCACGCGAGCGACGCGTAGATCTAAACATTCTAAACAATAAGCGGGATTATTAGTCTTGCTCGGGTTGTGCTGCGGCCAGATAGAGATCGATGTCATGATGTTCGAGCATCGGTGTTCTGTTCACATTTTCCGCGTTGTCTCGAACTTCTCGTCTATTGATATTAAAAAGGATGGAAAAATCGAAATAATATAGATGAGAATATAGAAAACGTAAAAGATAGATATTCTAAACAGTCACTTTTTATAATAATTGATTTACTTTTGAATAAAATGCAGGAGAACCGTCCTGTTCGCTGCTCTTCTTGTATCTCATAAAATTCAATCCGACGATTTTTGGACACCCTATGTGCATAGGTGCATCCGGATAAAACGGATAAAACGTAATGGTGCGGTGCACCCTTGTATCGACATTTTGGATAATCCTGGGGATCGTGCAGCAGCACGTAGAAACGCCGGACTGTGTAAACTATTGCCCGGCACCGGTCATGTATTTATTAAACACAACCCACCCCACGACCGTCCACCCTATATCTCCCTTGCCCTCAGGAAATGATAGGCGGAATGAACACTATCGGTTTATATTTCTCCACCGTCACTCCCGTTCGTAAAATACACGGATGAAACGTGACAATTATGTCTCTCTTCAGTCCAATGATCCATCTATACATGTCTCGCTTTTTCTTCGTTCGTGGCTTGATTTTCTCTTTTCTATTTTTTTTCCGAGAATATAACGAAAGTTTTAACAAGAAAAAGAGAGAGAAAGACAGAGAAGGAGCGCGCAAAGTTTTTGTCATTCGTATTTATCGAACGTTGTTGTAAACTGTAATATATCGACAGGCTGGAGTAGATTAATCGCTTTCCTAATCAATTAAAAAAAAATGAAGTCTGCAAGAAGAACATGAGAGTAATTTTACGTTCTCGGAGGACTAGAAAAAATTCAAATTCGTAACTGAAGATTAAAAATCACTTAATTTTTCATGAAACAACGATAATAACAATACTTTTTAATTATATGGAATATTCACGGTTGAAAATTCAAGAGACATGGTAATGTTTCGTGCTAAGTACACGCGAAGCGAGACCGCACTGTGACTCTTTTACGCGAACGCACGAGTTGCGAGTAAGGGAGACCGGGGCTAACTCGACACAATTTTTTCAAAGGCAATTTTCAACAATTAATTAAAATTTTCAAGCAAATTTAATGGTACACATTTAAAGAGCGTTCCTTCAGGTACAAAATTGCTTAAGGAAATTTTGTCGTACGTTGCTTACTTTTGCCCCCAGGAAAGGAAAAGTGACGCAAAGATAAATTTTCAAATTGAAAAATACCGGGGTAAACTCGACATAATTTTTTCAAAGGCAATTTTCAACAATTAATTAAAATTTTTAAGCAAATTTAATGGTACACATTTAAAGAGCGTTCCTTCAGGTACAAAATTGCTTAAGGAAATTTTGTCGTACGTTGCTTACTTTTGCCCCCAGGAAAGGAAAAGTGACGCAAAGATAAATTTTCAAATTGAAAAATACCGGGGTAAACTCGACATAATTTTTTCAAAGGCAATTTTCAACAATTAATTAAAATTTTTAAGCAAATTTAATGGTACACATTTAAAGAGCGTTCCTTCAGGTACAAAATTGCTTAAGGAAATTTTGTCGTACGTTGCTTACTTTTGCCCCCAGGAAAGGAAAAGTGACGCAAAGATAAATTTTCAAATTGAAAAATACCGGGGTAAACTCGACATAATTTTTTCAAAGGCAATTTTCAACAATTAATTAAAATTTTTAAGCAAATTTAATGGTACACATTTAAAGAGCGTTCCTTCAGGTACAAAATTGCTTAAGGAAATTTTGTCGTACGTTGCTTACTTTTGCCCCCAGGAAAGGAAAAGTGACGCAAAGATAAATTTTCAAATTGAAAAATACCGGGGTAAACTCGACATAATTTTTTCAAAGGCAATTTTCAACAATTAATTAAAATTTTTAAGCAAATTTAATGGTACACATTTAAAGAGCGTTCCTTCAGGTACAAAATTGCTTAAGGAAATTTTGTCGTACGTTGCTTACTTTTGCCCCCAGGAAAGGAAAAGTGACGCAAAGATAAATTTTCAAATTGAAAAATACCGGGGTAAACTCGACATAATTTTTTCAAAGGCAATTTTCAACAATTAATTAAAATTTTTAAGCAAATTTAATGGTACACATTTAAAGAGCGTTCCTTCAGGTACAAAATTGCTTAAGGAAATTTTGTCGTACGTTGCTTACTTTTGCCCCCAGGAAAGGAAAAGTGACGCAAAGATAAATTTTCAAATTGAAAAATACCGGGGTAAACTCGACATAATTTTTTCAAAGGCAATTTTCAACAATTAATTAAAATTTTTAAGCAAATTTAATGGTACACATTTAAAGAGCGTTCCTTCAGGTACAAAATTGCTTAAGGAAATTTTGTTGTATGTACGTCGCTTAGTTTTGCCCGAAAGCTCGATGAAAGAGCAGACCATTTTCGAGAGATCAGAAAAATTACTTTTCACTACTAAAAACGCTTATGTCGCGTTAAAAATTACACTATAACTCAGAATGTTACCAAATTCCGTTGATAATACTGGCACATAAAGACGCATTTACAGTAAGAAAGGCAAGTTTCTACGATAGATTTAAATTGGCAAAAAGCATAGTGTCAAGTTTGCCCCGGTGTCGAGTTAGCCCCGGCCTACCCGAGATTTTAAGATCTCAATAACGAGTGAACGGATCAAGTTCTAAGTAGGCTTGATCGATAGCTTGGGGTCGATATATATAATAGAACAAACATCGCAACTTTTATGAGTAACTCGACGCATTTAATCACGCAACAATATTTTATTTACGTTGCCCTCCAAATTGTAGCGTATATAACTATAACTATGTACGATGTTTGTCGAATTTCAGAGCGACACGTAATTATTTCGAGATTACGTCGCAACAGTTAATGTACGAGTACGCGTTATTGTAATTTCCATTGTTGTAATCTCAATGGTGCATCTTACCGTCACGGCATCCGGTGAATAGAACACGTTTTGCACGTACAATAGAAATCGAATAATCGATATTGAGTGTGTCGAACGTGCGAAATCAAACATTGAAGCCGTCCATTATGTTGCGTTGAATATCGAAGCGCATTGTACGGCGTATGGAAAAGTGTTTGTATCACATCGCACGCCCACCGACATGAATTAACATTAAAATTGAAAGCGTCAGAATAAAATCATTGTAACGGTACGGTTCATCGTCTTGAAACACTTGCACTCGAGCTATAGACTGACGTTTCAGAGTTTGGTATATGGTAATAACACGCATTGTGTGTAGCGTATAGCTATAGCACAATCGTAGAAAATTTTAATAAACGACTTTCATATCTTTTTAAACAGACATTTAATTTAAATAATCGGACTAACTGTGCTTTGTTAAAAATATTCAATATATTATACTGATATATATGTATATATATATATATATATATATATATATATATATATATATATTAGACACAATTAAAATATTCTCTTTAAAGTAATTAACCACAACGATTTCAATCTACATTAAAAATTAATTTTTAATTAATTTAATAATTTTATAGCAGCCTGTAAAAATAACATCAAAAATCAAAATAGCAATATTGCGATAATAAAAAATATATCACGGGCATAACCACACACACACTCGCAATTTATGGATATTTACTTACATTTATTTATTTTTTAATAAATAATCTGTAATTAGATGAGAATATTAAATTAGTTGATTTTTTCTTTGTGGTGAAATAAATACGTATATTCGCTATTCGTATAAAAGTATTTTATTTGGTGAGAAACAACTAGGAGCTTTTTTCAATCTATCTACGTTTTCTCGCGAGTGTAAAACGCGAAATAACCATAATTCCTCGATACCGGTTGCGCCCCCCAGAAAGTTTCGACACTTTAACGGCACAGCTTAAGACTTTGTTTTTACGTGAATTTCCACTTTCCGCGCTCTATCGCCGCTCTTGACTATCGATTTATACGATCTCCGCAAGGCAGAAACCAATTCCGGGCGGTCATTTGCTCCAGAAGCGAGTCTGCGCGAGATGAGTCTCTCTCTATCTCTCTTTCTCTCCATTTTTTTCTCTTTGTCCCGCGAAATAAAAGCGAATAAAATTGCGCGTCGATATTTGCATAGGTCGCGCGAATACACGCGCAGTCGATTGAAAATCGCGCAAACATCCTGTGCATATTTGATCCCGCAACACAACGTATTCCCGTTAAACTGGTGACAAAATCGCGATGGTGTGTATCTGCTCCGCGAACGGGACCTCTGCTGATGAGGCAATTACGTATATTCGATTCGAGTGTACCTCATTACGGCTGTTGTGTTGTTGTGTAACTCACGGCGGAACCAGCTAATCGTTTAACGCTACAGCTAAATTCTGATATATTATGCGGTGAGAATTGATCACTTACTAATTATTTACTAATCATATATTTTATTTTGTTTTAATCTAAATTAAAAGAAAATTAAACAATATATTTTTTTAATAAAAATGTATAGATGTACGTTTTATCTCCGATAATCTCTTATATACATATATTTATAATATTATAATTACTTTCAACTTCTCATTGTTTAAAGATATCTTTGATAAAAAAAATATTAAAAAGTCTCAAATCTTTTCTTGAAACCAATAATTGTTGAAAAATAAATTTTATATCCTAATAATTGCATGCACGTTTCTTGAGCTTAATATTTCATCGAAATTTCCATACAACAACGGTGGCTATTAAACCTTCGTGGAGAGGATCTGAAAGATAATATACAGCTGTGCGGTAAATCTCCGATTTTAAGGGACTTATGATAATTGACAAGTGTCGAGAACGCGGTAAATTTCGCTTGGGGCAGTGAAACAGATAATCTCCGCAAAAAAGCCTTCGGCGCTGCCGATAATATCAAAAAGGCAGGATTATTACAATGATCTCTAAGAACGTTCTTAGAGTTCCATCACGATCAATGTTAAATACATCGAATCGCTGCGCATAAGCGTAAGCATTAACGAGCTAGAATTAATCCCACATATCTTTCCACATATACGCAGACATGTAATTTTGGAAATTGCATTATTGTTAACATATTATGCGGGCATTTAAATTACTATTTGTCACCACTTGTGATTTCTGATTGGAATTAAAAAAAAATCAATATATTTTCAATTTTGTTTTTATAATTAGACACGTAACTTATTTAGCAAATGATTAAAATAAAATCCCAGAATCGTTTCCTATTTTATTCATTTCGCTTGACTTTAAAATTATTATGTAATGCAGTACGATCAGACGTATACTCTAAATACTAATATTCTCAAAAGTTTTTTTTTTCTAAAAAAGAGCACATTGGTATTGAAAGGGTTGAAACTAGTAGTTTCAAGCAAGTCATTATTCAGCGGTATCACAATGGCATATCTATGGTGTATCGTGTTCGAAAATACATCGAAATAAATGAGAGCTTTCAGATGAATCGATGAAAGGTCACAAACGCGCTATGGCGCCGTAGAAAGTGGCTCGTATGTGAGACGGGTCTCAAAAGTTCCTCCGCCAGTATTATATACGCGCCGCACCGACGATATTTCTCCAGAAAATCTACGGAGTCGATCTGACTTACTCCAAGATACGTTGTGTTATTCGCCGGAGGGCTACTCGATGTTATCTCTTGCAATATGTATTGTATCATCCAACAAATCTTTAATATAAATCTAAAGAACGCGAATATTATCCTAAAATCGTATGACATTTGATGAACTATATATATATATATATATGTATATAGATATTTATGAATAGGTTAATATAACATTTAAATCAAAAAGTTTTAATCCTGAAAATGCTATCAACATTCGTTACTTTAAAGTATTCGTATCGAATATTCGTATCTCATTTATATTATATAATGTCACATTTTTGTTGCATTTTTTACACATATTTATGTAATTCTAAATTTATTTATATAATTATATATATGATATAAATTATTTATATCTTGTATATAAAAGACAGAGAATATCTTTGTGATAATAAGAAATACAGAATACGATTTTGATCGACGCTTTTATTTCATCATCGCGTCGCGGAAATTGATGAGAAAAATGCAAATAAGTAATTCGGCAGAAAGGAAATAAAGGCTCATCGCGGCTCCGATATGTCGGACCTGCTGCTGGAGAACCGTTCGCAAATTTGAATCAAGCAAATATACGCGGCCGCAAAATCGCTCGATCGCCGCCCAGTCAATTCCGGTCTAGCCAAACCACGATTGCGACCAGCTATCGACATTCCAAGAGATTGAAAAATCTAAAAAATTACGTCGCCTTGATGGCAAAATTTCCACAATGTTGAAATTAGTATACCGAAATTAACGATAAAATTCTACTAACTTGCTAAAGCGGAGACTTTGTATCGACATATAAAAAATCGACATTTTTCATAATTCTCTCTTGTATCTAAAAAAATTATCATAAAAAATTAACAACTTACTATTAAGCTTTAAATACTTTGAAAATTTTTTTATAAAACAAAACAAAAAATATTCAAAATTCTTATATTTTGCTGTATAATGGTTATAAATCTTTTTGCATTTAACAAAGACCGTATTGTTCCTAAATTAAATAATCCAAAGAATATTTACTTACAATTAGCGTAGACTTTTAGACTAATATTTGTGCATAAATTAAAACTGTACACGTAAAAATATTTATCTTAAGAGGTCCGCTTATTAAATATTTATTTTAAGTCAAACGCGAAAATACAACATAAATAGCTAGCAGGGATTGATTAATAAAATGTAATCAGCCAGGTGGCTAACCGCAAACGCGTGCAATTCGAGTCTCAGCGGTGAGCACCTCGCGTAATTTCGGACCCGGCAATTTTCTCGCCTTCATCCTCGCGAAGCTTAACTCCCGCTCGAGCGGCGCGGCGCGCACGATTAAACGTAATCGTATATTATCGGGTTATATTGCGAGCGCCGGCCGGTGCTGACGCAGCGATGTCGGTGTTATATCAGAGCGGAACAATTTTCTCCCCGGGTCCGCGTGCTGGAGAATCGGTGAAAAATATCGGAACACCTCCTCGAGACGATAACCACCCCATTCATACGAAGTACCACGGTCGAGAGAGGATACGCACAACACGCAAAATAATACGCAGACATATCAAGTCTTCCGATATCGACTTTATTTGTTAAAAAGAAGTTGAAAATTTCACGAGTTGCTTCTAGAAATTTTCAAAAAAATTTTGTGAGAATTTTATTTTATACGTAACATTTATTAATTTATTATTGTAATCATTTTATCCATTTTAATGCAAGGTGTAATTAATATACTACTATAATATATTAAAGATATGCGTAAAGAGTGACAATATTAAATATTCACCGAAATTTTTCTCTTTTTATTTACTGAAACAACTATTCTATCTCAATCGCATCTTTAACATTTTCAAGATAAATATAATACGATCTGCCTATTTTCTATTATTCCATCAAAAAATTGCAGATGACGTTAAATGATTCGAACTATAACTTAAAATATGTTCAAGAATAATATCAAATGGCTCTGAAACTTTGTACGTTACCGACGAAAAAGACTGCGATTGGGTACACTTTGAAAGAGCAAAGGGGTTAAAGCGGATTACGGTCTGCGAAATCGTGAAACTCGCGGGTTGTTTTCCCTTAATATTACTTCACGTTTCCGCCGGGGTTAATCCCCATTAGCGGAATCACAGGTAAAATTATAATAAAGCCGGGCAGCGCGGTTAAAGCCACGCCGTATGTTCCCAACGGTATCTGCGCGAAACGCGGTCCGCGTGCAATGTATGCAGATGAGGAGGACGGACAATTTTCTCGCAGTTATGGACGCGCGGCGTAGCGAGGTCCACGTTAAATCTTAATGGAGGAAAGTAGCTTATAGCACGGAGCCGCTATCGTATGCACGGCTGCTAGACGATCGGCGCCGCTCATTAGTCGCCGGTGGTGCATTAATATTAATGGACTATCGATACCCGCGCGCTGGTAAAAGCTATTTAATAGCGCAGTTAATAGCATTGCGCGCGGGGTTACCTCGCCGTTACTAGAGTCCATTAGCGAAATTATGTGAAATCGCAGCGGAATCAGACGGTATTGTCTCGGACGGATGCTGCGGAATACATTTCCGCGCAATGCGCCCTTACGTTGGCGTCGACATTAAAAAAAAAAAAAAAAAAAAAAAAAAACATGACAACTGTGAAAGCTTATTTTGAGAACGCCTTCTAAGATTTCAGGTATTTTTCACTGTTGCTAATACAAGTAAAGATTTAATAATAAAGCTTATTTTTGTTACTTGTTCATATTTATAAATTGCACTTTTAATCAATTTACTTGGATATTTAAAATAATATTATCATAATTGTACTAAAAGAAATAACTATAAACGCAATTAAAAAAAGAATGAAGGAACAAATGGAAAAATTCAATTATATCATTAAATATTAATGGGAATATTTCGTTGCCTCGGTAAACGAGTTCTAACATTATTATTGTAATATATCATCCGCGGTTGATGCTAATGCTTGTCGATGTTTACAACATAAAACCTAACCGACATCACTTTCATTATCAGTAATCGCTTATCTCACCGCGCGTGCAGTCGAAACTCGAAGTTGCGTCTATCGATCATTCCTCGGAGCTGACGAGAGAGCGGCATCATAACTTTGCCGGGTCGATCGGCTTCCGCGCTCCGCTGGGAACTTGCTCGTAACGATTAGCGGTTCTATTGGTCGATGAGACTGAGCAGAAGCCCGACAATGCGCGAGAGAAGTAGAAAGATGGCAGAGGAAGAAAAATGGGTTAAGAGAGAATAAGAGAACTTTGAAATTGAGATCCATATCAAAATGTTTTATACAAATCCAGAAAACGCAACATAATGGAATTATATGTAAATGCTCACCAATTAGTACGTAAATATTAGAAACAATTCAGATGCCATGAGAACTAGAATAAGAGAACAACGAACGAAACTAGATTGAAATCGGAGATTTATAATTAAATTGTCGAAGACGAAATAATGGATGCACAAGCAGTAGTCTCACGCGTTTTGTGTAACATTCTATACACGCAATATATAAAAAACAAGAAATATTCGAGGCAATTATTTATGCCATGAAAGACTTGAGACTTATTATCAAATAACCAACATTTAAGTGACAACAACGTTCTTATGCATATCTCAAAATTATCTTATTTGCTTCTCATTCTCGGGTCTTTAGTTGATAAACAATAAGATATGTCATATATATATGTTTCTACATGAAAGATAAAGAAAGAAATGGATCTCGTCGTACGTTTGTCCGGCAGGAGGCAAATCACGTACAACGTCCTTCGCGGACTACCGAATTGAATTTCGGACAACACTTACGACGGCGGTCTCATGAATAATGCACCGGTCGCGGTCGGCAGCCGCGGGTGTCGCACCCGGAAAAGTGTTGACCCCTTCGACCAAGATGGATGGGACATCCGTTGATTATCAAAGACAAACGTTCTCTCTCTCTCTCTCTCTCCTTCTCTCTCTACCTTTTTTTTCTATTTCTTACTGTCGTGCGCGTGCACGGCCGACGTCGTCGACCGCCCCCGGCCCGCGGCCGCAGGCTCCGAGGGCCGCATACGTGACCCTACAGGATGGCGTGCCGCGAACGTTCCACTGATAATTTACAAGGACGATAGAGAGCCTGAGTAACGACGCTGCTTGTGTAAACGCGGCCTCCCGCGAGGATGCTTCGTGTGCAAAATTAAAAGCGTATGCATCTATAGTGAGAACGTGTATATAAATACTATAAATAGGGACAGAGTTGTTTTTTTATTATTATTATTATTTGCACAGTATTGTCTTCTTTAACGCTAAGAGTCATTTCTATAAAGATTTATTCCTTAAATATGAAAAGCTTGTCCCTAAAATTTTTATATAAATCGAGATAAATATAGCATTAGAATTAGAACATATATATGATTTTGATTGACGTATTATTCTCTTTCTCTTCGAGTAAGGGAAATATATTTCCCTTCTTTCTATTGGACCCACATATGCTGTAATTATCTCATTCTTATTATGTAAAACAATTTAATTTGACGAACTAATTTACTTTTTCCTTTGAACCTACCTATTTCCTCAGTTTGAATGTTGAACGTTATTTTAAATTGCCGTAAAAAGTCTACACGAGAAACGTAAAAACGGACAAACGTTTCAAAAAGACTCGAAATGCACGAGATTTGTTCTCGCACAAAGGCTCGCCGATGCAACGTAATATCTGGCCGCATGCGAAATAAGGTGATACACTACGGCTGCTATTACGTTTCATTGCACGACATTAGACAAGATTACGTTGCTTCTCGTAATGTTACGCCGAGCCTCATGACTTAATGGCTTATTTCATCATCGTTCCACCTCGAGTATATGATACGTCCCTCGTCGTTGTGTGTGTCTTTTTAAGAGTGCCTCCGAGAGCACGGTTTGCTATCATTTGCATAAGCGTTGCATAACCGCGACATGCAAAACACATGCAATCATATCATGACTCATCTGAAGTGTATCGATTTTATTTATCGATAATATTCTTTAATTAGCTTAAAATTTTATCGTTGCAATTATTGTCAACAATAATTGCTTTCTGTGTAGTATCTCTTTATTAAAAAAAGTTTTATTTCTTTAAAATATTATTCTTCACAAATTTTGCCAGCGACATGTCAAGTTTTAATATTGATACAATTAATCATTAATTTGAAGTAACTTTTCTTAATAGAAATATTGACAAGTATCATATTATGTCTTGCAAATTTCTAATTTTTAAAAAGTATCTTCGTGTAATCACAATAGTAAATAAAATTTAACTAAAATATAATATAGTTTTTTTATATCTAATTGTAAGAATAATAGTTTTTATATTTGAAGTTTTAAAAACTTGATTCCCCTAAAAACCCTTTGAATTTTTATACATATATAACTTGAAGTCTTTATTTTAAAGGAAATCTACGCATCATAAAAAACAAATCTCTTTTAAGATATCTCGATAAATTTCGTTGAATCAGAGGCTGTACTGAGTATGGATTTAGTTCATAATAAATCGCGAGAACAAGAATTAATAAGCCTGTAACAGCGAATCGATGTCTTACTCAGCGATTCGTAGAGGAAGTCTGTATAACGGCTGAAATTCGCTTCAAATCCGCTTGTCGGTTCCCGATTTCTACGCACACGAGAGTGGTGCACGTGCACGGGCATCATTAATCTTGCCTGACCAATGATCAACGACCTCTCTCATTGACTACGGCGTACGAGCATGCGAGGCGTACGTGTGCGGTCCCGCGAATGACTATCGAAGGGCGCGCGCGGCTCTTCTTAGCCTACGAAAGTCCATAAAGCATTTCTAACAAATGTGGTTTGCACGCACTACGAACTGTAATGAGTATCCCAATTGAAGAGCTAATTAGAATGTACAGAGATAATAATGTTCTTGGATGCATTTATCTTCTTTTGCAAGTTATTCGATTGCATAACTTTAAGATAATGCCATTTTACAACGACACACATCATTAGTATGTACATTCTAATTACATATTATGTAACATATACAACATTATATATTATAAATTTTATGTTTTATATATCAAATGTCTATTAAAACAATTATATTTTTTTCATTGCTTTTGCTTTTGTAAGTTTTCCAATTAAATTCATGATTGCCTATATTGTTATTGGTAATAAATCACGCTTACAAAGATCAAGTTTTAAATGCGCCACGTCGGACATTACACACATGGAGTTATTACACGGCGAGAATTCTAATTGCGACAAATTTATCTCTCTCAATAAAACGCAACAGGCCATTGTCCGCCGAGGCACCTAATTAGATCGGAAATGTAATAGCACGTGGAATAAACTCCTGATATCCGCCCACGTACACGTGAATGCCGCACGTGTCTTGGTAAGTAATGTATCCGTCGTATATACTGGATGTTCCAGAGACTCCGTATAACAATTATAAAGCGGTATATTCTCTTATAGATATTACATCTTGTTACAGTTTTACAAATTTGCAACATTAAATATAATTAAATCAATTAAACATACATTTATGATATATATTTGTCGACAAACATATTGAAACATATTTATTTACATTAAAACATTAAAAGTGTAAAATGAAATGCTATCGCTTATCTTTCATAGATTTACCAGATTAAATTAACTTGGGTCTCGCTTTTAACAATGGAAATATCGTCTCGAAACTTGAAAAGAAAACCCTGCCTTGCCGTCATTACTGCAAGCTCTCGCGGACACCCGATATAGCTGCCCTGTAAAACGGTGTCACCGCCGCGCGCCCGTTAGGGTCGTAGGGATGCGAGCTGTTTCGCGAGTGGGCGGGGATTATTAATGACCACGAGCCGCCTTATCTTTTCCACTTCCTGTTCGAGATACATAATACGTGGGCCGCCCCGCGCGCGGTAGTTGCATCGCGTCGCAACATTGTGCGTAACCGGCTTCTCGGAGGCTCTCTCGCGCTCTCGTCTCTCATTGTGTGTGCCCCTCGCGTATAATCGTGACGCTGCGCATGCACCCGCGTATTTATCATCGCCCGGAATCGCACCCGCGTCGCGGCAAAGGAATGACTTGAGCGAACGATTAATCGTCGTTATCCTCGATCGCGCGGAAAATTTTATTGCCGTTGCCGTAGCACGTAATATCGGACAGAATGTCTCGGCGACATTGTATAGGTACTTTATAATACGCAGCTTCAACTTCAAGGAGATCTAAATTTTATAATATCTATAATATTGAATTATCAGTTATCAATTATTTAACGCAAATTGGAAAGGGTCGCAGCGAAATGTGACCATACAAGTTTGATGGAGAATTACCATCTTATAATTTATTATTACACAAAGCTCTGAATTTTTTGCAACATCGTATCGGATCATTGAGATATTCAACACAAATTGGAAAGTTATAACGAAACGTAGCATCCAATTTTGATGGAAAATACTGCTTTATAATTTACTCTTAACAAAGCTCTGAATATAGTTTAAATATTTTATTATAATATCGCATCGAATATATAATTGAGATATTTAACACAAATTGAAAATTTGAAATAAAATATAATGAACATCGACAAGTTCGGTAGAAAATACCGTTCTATTATTTACTGTTACACAAAGAAATGTTTTACATTAAAACCCATATTGTTACCTATATACAAATTATATAACACTGCATAGAGACACCGCATAGGCGTAGAGCGCCATAAATGCTTGGTATATTATCTTATTCGTAATTTTTCTTGAATTTCTTTCTTTAAAAAAGATGAGGTAATATAATAAAAAAAATACTGCTCTACATCGGACAGTCTTATCCTCAGCAGTCTTTCTCGTAAACCCGAGAGACATAAGGAGGCTGGGAAAGAATATAAAAGCAACCCCCAGAAGGAATAGGCGCTGCGGCTTCTTTTATTGGCGAAATTAAAGAACACGTAGAAATGCAATTGGCGACTCTTTATGCAACTTCCTAAGAACCCTACGGGTCCTTCCTCGTGCCGAGAGCGGTTCACGGATTTAGGTCCGACGAGAAGGAGGTCGGAACCCTCGCATACGAGTTCTCGAGGGGTAGATCCAGATTTTCGATATTATTTGCTTTGTACCGCGTTACAGGGAGCAGAAAAAGATAGATATATATAAAGAGAGAGAGAGAGAGAGAGAGAGAGAGAGAGAAGACGAGAAACTGTGCAAATCCTCGGTAACAGGAGGCGAACACGAGAACCCCATCCCGTTATTCCTCCGGAAAATCGCTTCGCCTATAATAAGCCCAAACGATTGCTTCGCGAAATTGCTTTTCTTCAAACAGAGGCGTTTGATGTCGCGTCTCCTTTTTGACGGATCGTAATCGCGCGCGTGTTAGTGCGCTCCGAGCTGTCGGGCCTCGCTGCCGGAAAGACAGAAAGATCTCTTTGGATCTTTAGCCGACGTTTCCTATCTCGTATTCATGGGCAAATGGGCGACGCGGAATATTTGCTCCGCGCGAACGACTCGCAAAGAATACAGTAAAGTCTCATTTTCTCCCTCTGGTATTAAATAGCAAAATATTACTGTCAGTACGAATATGAAGCGTGTGTAAGAGATAATCTGCGATTTATAATTCGGAACAACATAAATATTAACAAATTGTACGAATAATTTATATATTATATATTGTTAATCGATATCGAACAATTGGAAATTAACCGTAATGTAGCATAAGTATTGCGCATGTCGATTACGATGTTATATATCTTTAGGTATCAATGAGCGCGTTGTATGTAAGTTTCTCTTAAGAAACTTTGCTGAGAAATCAACACTAATTTACGATAGACAAAATTGTCTGACAATGAGCTCTACATAGCGTGTGATATACATATCAATTAAGCTCTCTCACTTACCTTTGCGAAGTACCATATCTGACGTCACTTTTTCTTTGCAGCCCCCATGCATCCGGAACACTCTATGGGACAGCCATCGGGCGACAAATTTTCCACGGGAATGTCCGGTACGGGCTTCATCGATGGGTGAGTACCAGACTCGATTCTTACCTAGAACACAGTACAAGTCGCTTGTTTCTTCGCATTTAATTAACGGAATAATATCGAACGCTTTTCGCGAATCACAATAAGCGAAGTAATTTATACCTCTCTTTATTGCTAATGCCAGCTTTAATTACTTTTCATCTGATAATTTATATTGCTACGCTACGAACATCCCTTGAGTTTCTAAATCTTTCTTTCTTTAAAAAAAAAAAAAAAAAAAAAAAATGCCGCAGTCGCAGAAGTTTCGTGCATAAAAATGGCCGTCGAACGGGAAAAATGGCATGGGCAAAAGTCGACCGTAAAAATCGTGGAATTTCAAGATTTTGGGGAGCTTGCTTGTCGTGATGTTTCATCATTCCGCTAATTCTGTCAAGGTTCTTAGCCAATATTTGCCATTTCACTTACTTTGTCTTAATCCCGTCACTCTCTCGACGCTCCCGGCCCGGAAGAGAGAAAAGTTTTAGGATGGTTTCATGGCGACGCGCGCGACCGAAATGAATTTGAATTTTCACTCGGCGAGCGCGAACTGAGCGACGCGAAGGGGTGAAAAACGTGATCCGTAGCGCCATCTGCGGAAATTCGGGCTCACTAACGTTCGCGACATCGTGGACATCGCGACAAGCCGGACAGGCTGCTGGCTGCTGTGCCCGGCTGCCCGCAGTGCCGCACTGCCCGCGGCAATTAGTTTACAAATGGTTGACACCGGGTGTGGTGTCAAATGACACGAGCTCCTGCACGCCAAGCCAAATGTTTTGATAGTTGATCTACGAATTATGAAGCTACTCTTGTACCTAGCATTGTTGCAGAATACGTGTATTTTTGTACGAGCCGTAATTAACGCCGGGAACACGACGGAGCCGAGGTAGCGCAGCGAGACCAATCGTCTCGCGAGGTTACGTAGATCCACGCGAGAGCATTTTTTTTTTATTTCGAGATAACGTGGCTTTTCAAGCACGAAGTCGATACGACTGATAGTGGCCGGTCAGCGACTGATAACGACCGACTTTCCTCCGTCGATTCGCCTCGAAATGCGACGAACAACAGCTAGAAATACAACTTTCCTGTGACTTCGCTGGGGTTATGTTTTGAAATGAAAACGCGTCCATTCCAGTCCGAATCATCACATAAAAATATCACGAGCGATAATTGTTTTTCTATTTGTTAGCGTAATTTTGCTTTGGCTTCTTATTAAGATAAATTCACGCGAAATTCAAGTCATAAAAACCCTATGTGAAAAATATTATCTTTGCCAGTATGTTTTCACACCAATAAATATACCAATAAATATAAGAATATGCGTAAAATCTGTTGTCTTTATTTGTTGTGACAGCATGGGACATGGTGACACGTTGGACATCTCCGTTGGAAATGGGATGTCTACGCCTCACATCTCTCACTTGGCGTCCGCGAATCCGTTCAATATACTTTCGCCGAGTCCACAGCCAACCAGCTCACAATCCAGCACTATGGATTTCAATACAAACAGCGGCCTTACTAATGGCAATATACAATTCCCTCCTAATGTGAATTTCGACGAGATGTCGAGCATAAGTTCAGTTTCAGGCAGAAAGGACAATCATAAAGGAACCTGCGAGGTTTGTACTTGAATATAAAAATAGATTTTAATTAAGACATTCATGATGTATAAAAAGGAGTTACACAAAATAGTTGAATTTTTACAGGTCTATATAGGAAAAACCTGTGCACAATTTGTAGGAAATCAATCGGTTTATATTATACATCCCATGACACAAAAAATGCTCGAGGAGAAATTAATGAAGGCCTTTCAAGTTATCAATTTCTCCAAGTACGTTGCTTCGAAGCTTCAGAATATATTGAAATGAAATTTGCGTACAATATATAATACAATATTTAATATCGCGGTGTTAAATAAGGTGAGAAAAGCTAAAATGTTTTTAACTGTTTTATCACAGCGAGCTCTCGTCAAATTGCGAAGGGTACGCAAAGCCGTCTCTTTGCTATTCCGCCTTTCCAATATGCCGCGACCCATCAAACACTCAGAAACCGAAGAACGCGGAAGCGAGCACGCAACTCTTTAACCTTCTGAATTCCAAGCAAGACGATTTCTTGGACGACGGAGACCGCGACGACACGGATGATTTTTCGAGACTGCATAGCGTTCCCAAACGTAGTCCTACTTTGGGCCCAATTTTCGACTTCATGTCCAATGAAGATGGGAAGTCGAGCAACAAGAAGATAATTAATCAGAGTTACGGCGACACGCGAGCGTCCAGTAGAAACGAGATTAATCGTAAATTACGAAGGATATGCCGCGAGGAATGCGAAATGCTGGAGAATGAGTTGTGCAGGAAGGAATATGCGATAGCGAAGAGGCATCCGTTGATTGGGCATCAAGTGCCTTTAGTTGAATGTTCTGACTTACCACTGGAAGGGACAACTGAGGCTCGTGATTGCTTAACGCTTGGGTTATCCGTAGCAAACAATGTGCAAGAAAGTATGTATCTTTTTACATTTTTATTTCAAATCTAACGTGTATATTGGGTTGCTACATCACAGAATAGATACATTCAAGACGATGCAACGAATTAAATTGATTTTAACTTTCAATCCTCTATCGCTTGCATATCAAAACAATCTTAACATGTTTCTTGCAGATGATTATTGCTACTGGGGTAGTGGGAAATCCTATCGAGGAATTGTAAAAACGAGCGTCAGTGGAAGGCCGTGTTTACGGTGGTTTCATCACTTCAACCTTCCGATTTCTGATTATCCCGAATTAGCTGGACGTCATTCTTATTGCCGGAATCCTGGGGGCAAAGAAATTCAACCATGGTGTTACGTCGATGTCAATAACAGAATGCAAAAAGAGTTTTGCAATATACCTAAATGTGGTAAGAATTTCTAAATTAAGTATACATATTTTACTTATATAAATATTTAATGAAAAAACATATATCTGTTACTTTCAGTTGAGAATTTATGGATTTATGCGGTCGTTGGTTTTGTACTAACGGGAGGATTTGTTATTATATTAATTTGTTATTGCTGCTGCTACAGAAGTAGAAAATCCAGAAGGCAAATGAATCATTTACCATCCAATAAAGTAAATATATCAGTATATACACATATTTCTAAATTATAAGTTGCAATTAGCTAAAACAATACTTTATTTTCAACAGATGTTAACTAGTATCCAGTGTGATAAAAACATATATGATGGAAGGAGGAGCACGACGCAACCTATGGAAATGAGTTCTCTCTTGGCAGGGCCTGGTAATACGACACCGGGCACTGGCACCTTAAGCAGTGGCAGTAGTAGAACTTCTAATAATAGGATACCGCAATTTACTACAAATAATATCGTGCTCTTGCAAGAACTCGGTGAAGGTGCTTTTGGTAAATATTAACAAATTATTCATTTTTTTCTGTGTGTAAATTCGATAAATGATTCACTTTAAACTAATATTGATTATATCTTTAGGAAAAGTTTACAAGGGAGAATTGCAAACCGGAAATAAGTGTGAGCCACCCATTTATGTAGCGGTGAAAACACTGAAGGAAAATGCAACTCCCAAGACTCAGAGCGACTTTAAAAGAGAAGTCGAATTGATGACGGATCTACGGCATCCGAATATCATTTGTTTGCTCGGTGTGATATTGAAAGGGGAACCAATGTGTATGCTCTTCGAGTACATGACTCAGGGAGATCTGCATGAGTTTCTAATCTGTCACTCCCCGAGATCGGATGTTCCATTAAATAACAGTGGCGGAAAAATTCTAGAGCAACCGGAATTTTTGCATATTGCTTTACAAATTGCTTCCGGTAGATATTAATTTATTTTACGATTAAGTTGACATAATTTTGATACATACAATAATTATCGTTCTTCTTAGGCATGGAATATTTGGCTAGTCATCATTACGTCCATCGCGATTTGGCAGCGAGAAATTGCTTAGTAGGCGATAATTTAACAGTAAAAATCTCAGACTTTGGTCTGTCGCGAGATATATACAGCAGCGACTATTACAGAGTACAATCTAAAAGTTTACTCCCTGTTCGATGGATGCCACCCGAGTCGATTCTGTACGGTAAATTTACTACAGAGTCGGACGTATGGAGTTTCGGAGTTGTACTCTGGGAGATCTACAGCTACGGTTTGCAGGTAAAATCAAGATAACCATTAAATTAAAAACAATAATAAAGAATTTTTGAATTTTGTTTTACATTTATGCACTTATTGCTCTGTTTAGCCATATTACGGATACAACAATCAGGAAGTTATAGACATGATTCGCTCGCGGCAACTATTGCCGTGTCCCGAAGACTGCCCGACGATGATTTACAGTCTGATGATTGAGTGCTGGCACGAGGTGGCGAATCGTAGGCCGCAATTCCCGGAAATTCACCATCGACTGCATAATTGGTACATAAATCAAACCTACTTGAGCGACTTCTGCAACGAGTCTATCACCAGTTACTCCGGCAGTAGTCACAAGAGCACAAATAAGACCAATTCGACGCAACTGTCAGCGCCGATATATAAAAGCGATCAAAAAACAGGCATGGAGACCATGTGTAATCTCAACGATCACAATAACGCGATAAAGATGCTACCACCGATAAATACTTTTCCGAATTCTAATTGCGTTGAGCAGAGACCAAATTGCGGTTTTAACACGGAACATGGAACGCCGATAAAAACGCCTAATTATCAGAATCCCGCTACGAACGTCAATCTGAACGATATCTACGATGACAAACAGTGTTGCTCGCCAAAGTTGAGTGGCGCGAAGAAAGTTTTACCTGCGGTAGTACCTCAAGCGAGTGGGCCCAAGTCGAACGTGGCCAGCAACGGTCCGAGACCGATGCAAAACGGCGCGCAATTGGTTGTCAGGTTACCGGATCCCAGTAAAGTTACGACTGAAACGAGGGTATCAAAGTGAACGACTTTATTCACGAATACGAATGATTCATCTTCGATCAAATGAAACATAGTTTTTGATCGCTAATGGGAACATTAAAGCTCCTTACCAGTCACATTCTCAACACCAAGGATTTGGCAAGCGTGTAGACCGCCATCGAAACAGGCACTGGTGCCAGTTTTTTAATCGAAAAGAGGAAAAAGAAGAAACTGTCGAATGCGTACGTTCGACTCGTATATTTGCCGAGATGATTTGTCGACGTCGACGTGAAAACGTATGTTTATATGATACTTCGGATATTTTTTTTATAGTACTAAACGAATAGAGTAAAAACAGAGCTGCTTTAATAACTAATCATTGCCATATACATACATTTATTTATTTTTACAAATATACACGTATTTTATATTGCCTTTTATTTCGGATCACGTATATAATGTTTCCTCACGATCTATCGGATGATTATTTTGGACGGTATTGAACAAATAAGATAGATACAGAGAGAGAGTAACTATAATACTTAATCACTGCCATATATATGCATTTATTTATTGTTATAAATATACACGTATTTTATAATATATAATATTATCGTTTATTTTGGATGGTATATATACATATATATCTGTAATGTTTTACACCTAATTTAATACAATCTAGTTTAATACATACGTGGAACATAGAACCGAATGTCGTGCTCTAACGATTCCATTCGTGACTATAATAATATAACACAATAGAACGAAATTTTTAAGACGTGCTCCTTTATTTTTACGAAAAGATAGATAATCATTGAAACATTATATTAGCGAATATATGTACAATTTATACGTTTATTCGTAAGATATATAAAACGAGCGAGAAACAATTCTATTTCACAAGGAAGAAAAATAAATTCTCTCTTATAGAACACAATATCAACGAATGTTGATATCTGCATTAAAACGAGTGTTTAATCATGTGCATGCTCTGTCCAAAGAGTATAATGTATGGAATATATTGTTATGCTCTATATAAGGCATACCCCTTATAAATCATGTTTTCAAATAATCTTTACAGAACTGTTCAAAAAGATTCGTATATGCGGGCAATCGGATATATATTGTAATAAGCGAAAGTGAGAAAAAAGAAAGAAAGAGCGACAGAGGTGTGTATGAGTGCGTGTGTGCATGTGTGTATTTTGTGAATATATATTGAGATGTTTTCTAAAAAGCAATTTTTATAATCATATCGTATGCCAAAACCCGGATAGCGAATATTGATTGTTAATAAAAAAACATTCAACTTGTACATTTTTATAATAATCGCATATATATATCTTTTATCTGTAAATCTTTGAGGTCACTCTTTTAGCCGAAAATGTAATTTTATTGCTGCAATTGTGCTACATGAATTGATTGGAATATATTCTATATCTGTAAGCGTAAAGAAACCAATATGCAATGAGAAATATATAAGAATCAATTTATTTACTATATGTTTGTGGCTTCGTTGTCAAACGCGCATTGTCAATATTTATAGATAATTAATGTCAACGTAATTGTATCACCGCTAATGAGAGATAATTTACGCAAATAATTACTAATCTTTTATTTATTCGTAGTATTCTTTGACCTCAAAGACGCAAACGACTGAGATTTGATACCCCACGAACACTCAGCGATGTTAAATGGAAAATTTTATCGGCGTTTGTGTATAAATTATATGTTATTTGTGTATGGGGCATATAATATACATTCTAACAGGCGCTAAAACATTGTCGCTCGATTTGACACTGAATCGAGTAACACCCTATGATGAACTTTGCGAAATTAATGCCCACTTTAAAGAGCGAGATAGCGAATACTAGCGCAGAGCGATAGGAAGTGAAAACGTAGAATTAAAGTATTCAAAGGGGGAGACTGTATTATACTTTTTATAATTTTGTATTAATAAAAAAGAAACATAAAGAACATGTTCCGTTCGTTGGAGAAAAAAAAGAAAGACTGGACTTAACGACATCGTCCGGTGATTTTTACTCCCACGTCCATTAACTGGACAATGATCGGAGAGTGCGCGATAAGTGCTATTGAGTTAAATAAGACTTGTAGAACTGACGAACCTCCGAATCGAATTTATATCGACTGTAATCCCGACCGTCTCGAAGGTTTGTCACGGAAACTTAGACTTAAGTTAATTTATGTAAACTTCAGCGAAGAATTATACACATTTAAAACTTTATATATTCAGTCAAATATAATATACAATTCATGTTTTTCGTATATTACAGATTGGTCATTTCTTTCTTCATATAAAAAAATATATTGAATATAACCGCAACAAACATCTGATTGCAAAAAAATCATCATTACTTTACGCATTTAGCAATTTACATGTGATAAATAATTCTAATTAACTCATTAAATCGATTAATGGATCTTTAAGAAATAAACTTCTCTACATTTATTTTTAATTTATCAGATTTATCCTCTATTTTATGACAGTATGATCAATTAATTGTCTATAGATTGCATATATACTTACAAAGTTATAATAATTAATTTGAATTCTTTCCATTCTGAAAGGCTTTATTTTATATTACGATAATGGATGAATGGATCAATTTGTCTCATCTGATGTTTTATTTAACTAACAATACATACTAGCTTATTTACAATCTTTTTATTTACAATCTGTAACAGATGTTAAAAATAATAAAAATGTCCATGATGTGTAATTATTGATTTAGATGTTTCACTCATAGTGAAATCACGTGTATTGATGACCTTGATCACTTTAGTCTTTCCATTAGCTTCAGTCTTCGCATTAGCGATGCGATAACAAATCAACGCACCATTAAGGCACGCAATGCTAGCAAATTGATCGAAAAAGCACATGGTTTGTCTTATACATCATGATAGTGACTAAAATTGACATTTCTACTGTTTACATAATCCTGCAACCTATAAAATATATATATCTACTCTCTCCGTTAAATAGGAAGTTCTAATCAAAAGATGAATAATTGATGGATATATACTGCACTAATGCAATATTAATACATATATATACATTTTCTTTCTCCTTTTCTCAGCTATAAAGAAAGTTATTTCGGGTTAAATTGTCTCCTGCATAAGGAAGACAATTTAACTGCAATTGTCTCATATTTACACCGTGGACAATGCGATCACGGATAGGACATAACCACAATTTCCGTAATTATACTGTGTAAGAAAATAATATATATCAAAATATATGTCGTTGCAAATAATGCAAATCGGCAAAACACGTTTCAAATGTCTTTGTGAGACGAGCGTTATTTCCGATTACGTCGAGCTTTATCGTGGTCCGAAACAATGAACGGCGTGATTTGGAGTAAAACGCAGAAGACTTTTGTACCAATTTCCAGCGTGCCGATATTTGCTATGCTACAACAAGAACGTCTTAAACAAAGTCGAGCACTGGAAACCCACAATTTCCAATTGCGCAACTTGACTCTAACATCCTACCAGGTACTTCCAAGAAGCTCAACTGAGTTTTTGATGGATATTCTATTTACATTTATAAATATTTCCACACTTCTCTCATTAAAACTAATATTCAATAATTAATAATAATAGTACGATAATTCCTATTAAAAATTTTCAAATTATGAAAAATGTTATCTGAAACTATTCATTGAGTAATTATATTTATGACAAATTTATCTGTAGCTTCAATTTATTCAATTTATTAAAATTATAGAAATTTCCAAGAAAGTATAATTAAATAATTAATAGTATTACATGGACCAAGTGTAATGATGATAGAAATATCGATCGTATTTTTAAATAATAATTGATAATGCAAGAAAGAATAATTTTTCTTATTCTATATTTTGGGAAATGATATTAAATTATTTACTATTCTTTCAACGTTATACAATTTATTAACGAATTACAAACTAAGAAATATAAACTAACTGCGAAGACTTGGATGACAATTTCTTCATGTAATTTAGGATCCGCATTTCCTCGAATTTTACGATAACGATACGAAAGTTACAGGACTTTGCGGTGAATTGTGGACTCTTCTTTCTGCAAAATTGAATTTTACGTAAGATTAACTGTAATCCAAACCGCAATTTATTATATTAGAAGATTGTTGGCAAAGCTAACGATAAATTACATGTACAATCAAAGGATACTTCATATTCTTAGATTACAGCCAATAAAATCAAATGAAACTGGCCTGGGTGCATCATCGAAAAACCATACCATTTTTGAGCAAGGATTATTAAGTATAATTTCGCGCAATGAAACTATTGCGATTCCAAAAGTCGAAACTTACAGTGTTCGACGTATAGCTGTTGATTTTACAATGCCTTTATGGATGAACAGGTACGCTTTTAAGTGCTTCACACGATGACATCTTCTAAAATGCTAAATAGAGACGAAAGAATTGCAACTTTTAAAAAAAGACATATAACAACGTATATAAAATTTATTCTTATAAACTTCAGGTTGTTATAACAAAATCTTATAATAAATGTTACAGCCACCGATTATATATTCAACATGAGATAATACACGACAGCACATGGATGGCAAAAGTGTTCTCCTGGAAAATATGGTGCTTTGTATTGGTTATGTGTCTACTACTGAGCATATGTAGTTTTTGGTCACAAATTATTCTCGCACGGATCGGAAATAATTGCAGACGCTCGACCATTAGCGATCATATTTTTTACACCTTTGGAATGATCTGCAATCAAAGTTTGTATGATTAATATAAATATATGTTTTATCCTCTTTATTTTGAAATAATACAAAAATGATTATGATCGCATTATTTTTATCAAAATAAAATGATATTTTATTATTAAATGGTATGTAATAACAAAAAAATATTAACTTGAGTAATAACTGTAACAGGCTATATTCCCGATGTTCTTATTGGAAGATCAAGAATATTTGAAGTATCGCTGGGCCTCTTTTGTTCTATATTGTCGATGGCATTTGGAGCTTTGTTATTCCTTTATATAACAAAAAGGATTAACGTTATACCGCCATTCAATAATCTAGAATCTCTGCTGACCGATACCTCATATGACGTTGTTATTTTGAAAGGTTCTATTGGAGATATCGCGTTTAAGGTATTAGATATTTATTTATATAATTTGTTAATCTTTAAATTACATCGAGTATATGTGATCCAGATATTGGCTATTAAAAAACTTATAGGTAAACCCTAACAAACCTTATACACTGGTAAGAAGGGCAAAACGCGTCGTCGTTGCATCAACAATCGAGGAAATGTTTAAATTGACATGTATAAAAGGTAAAAAAAAGTATACCGCACTCCAAGGTGAAGACGAGTATAAAGCAAGAGGTCAAATTGGATGTGAGGTAATTCCAATTGGACAATCTTACTTCAAAATGTGGGTAGCTTCCGGCATTGCGAGGAATTTTAAGTACAAAAGGACCATCGACCTCGGGTAAAAAGCGTTACCCGTTATAATACCATCGTATAGGTATAATGCTAACGTGCTGTGTGAACAAGTAATTTTTATGTGTACAGGATACTCAGATTAAAGGAAGTTGGATTGTGGGATCAGTTAGTAGATCGTTGGTTAACGGAGAAAAGTCAGCGTCTTAATAATGCCAACGTAGAAGCGATTGGGATAGATCAAGTTTCTTTAGTAATTTTAATGATGTGCTGTGGAATGATAACAGCTTTTATTATTTTCATAATTGAAAAAATTGTATATGCTTATCAACACAGGCTATCGTAACTTTACACTAATGCTATCATGAATATTTTAATTATGTAATTTTACTTTATTTGCTTCAAAGATTTATC